>NC_091307.1:2215806-2230806 GCF_038502225.1 Cherax quadricarinatus
GAAGAGCCAGTTGTGAGTGTGGGGGAAGTTCGTGAGGCAGTAGGTAAAATGAAAGGGGGTAAGGCAGCCGGGATTGATGGGATAAAGATAGAAATAAGAACATAAGAAAGGAGGAACACTGCAGGAGGCCTGCTGGCCCATACTAGGCAGGTCCTTTACAATTCATCCCACTAACAAAACATTTACCCAACCCAATTTTCAATGCTACCCAAGAAATAAGCTCTGATGTGAAAGTCCCACTCAAATCCAACCCTTCCCACTCATGTACTTATCCAACCTAGATTTGAAACTACCCAAAGTCCTAGCCTCAATAACCCAACTAGGTAGACTGTTCCACTCATCAACTACCCTATTTCCAAACCAATACTTTCCTATGTCCTTTCTAAATCTAAACTTATCTAATTTAAATCCATTACTGCGGGTTCTCTCTTGGAGAGACATCCTCAAGACCTTATTAATATCCCCTTTATTAATACCTATCTTCCACTTATACACTTCGATCAGGTCTCCCCTCATTCTTCGTCTAACAAGTGAATGTAACTTAAGAGTCTTCAATCTTTCTTCATAAGGAAGATTTCTGATGCTATGTATTAATTTAGTCATCCTACGCTGAATGTTTTCTAACGAATTTATGTCCATTTTGTAATACGGAGACCAGAACTGAGCTGCATAATCAAGGTGAGGCCTTACTAATGATGTATAAAGCTGCAGTATGACCTCTGGACTTCTGTTGCTTACACTTCTTGATATAAATCCCAGTAATCTATTTGCCTTATTACGTACGCTTAGGCATTGCTGTCTTGGTTTAAGGTTGCTGCTCACCATAACCCCCAAGTCCTTTTCGCAATCTGTATGGCTAAGTTCTACATCATTTAATTTATAAGTACTAGGGTTATGGGCACTCCCAAGCTTCAGAACCTTGCACTTATCTACATTGAACTGCATCTGCCACTTTTCTGACCAAGAATAGAGTTTGTTTAAGTCCTCCTGAAGTTCCCTAACATCTACGTTTGAATCAATTATCCTACCTATCTTTGTGTCATCGGCGAATTTGCTCATATCACTAGTAATTCCCTCATCAAGATCATTGATATATATTATAAACAACAACGGACCCAAGACTGATCCCTGTGGAACGCCACTTGTTACAGATCCCCACTCGGATTTAACCCCATTTATGGACACACTCTGCTTCCTGTCAGTGAGCCATGACTCGATCCACGAGAGCACTTTTCCCCCAATGCCATGGGCTGCCACTTTCTTTAACAGTCTATGGTGCGGAACTCTATCAAAAGCCTTACTAAAATCTAAGTAAATAATATCAAATTCTTTATTGTGGTCAACAGCCTCAAAAGCTTTACTGAAGAAAGTTAATAAATTAGTTAGACAAGACCGGCCTCTTGTGAATCCATGCTGAGTATCATTAATCAAGCTATGCTTATCGAGATGGCTTCTTATAATCTCAGCTATAATTGACTCTAGTAATTTGCCTACAATTGAGGTCAGGCTTATTGGGCGGTAATTTGACGGTAACGACTTGTCCCCTGTTTTAAAAATAGGAGTTACATTAGCCATCTTCCACATATCAGACACTACACCTGTTTGAAGAGATAAATTAAAAATATTAGTTAATGGTTCACAGAGTTCCATTTTGCATTCCTTAAGAACCCTTGAAAAAACCTCATCAGGACCCGGCGACTTATTTTGCTTCAGTCTGTCTATCTGCCTCACAACCATCTCACTAGTGACTGTGATGTTACATAATTTATCTTCTTCTAGCCCACTGTAAAAATTAATTACTGGAATATTGTTAGTGTCTTCCTGTGTAAAAACTGAGAGAAAATAATTATTTAAAATCAAGCACATTTCATTCTCATTGTCAGTAAGGTGCCCATAGTTATTTTTAAGGGGACCTATCTTATCTCTAACTTTTGTTCTATAGACCTGGAAAAAACTTTTTGGGTTAGTTTTAGAATCCCTAGCAACTTTAATTTCATAGTCCCTTTTAGCTTTTCTTATCCCCTTTTTAATGTCCCTCTTAATGTCAATATACTGATTCATAAGATGACCCTCACCTCTTTTGATACGCCTATAAATTCCTTTCTTATGCCCTAGTAGATATTTGAGCCTATTATTCATCCATTTTGGGTCATTTCTATTTGATCTAATTTCTTTATATGGGATAAACGCTCTTTGAGCAGCATGTATAGTGTTCAGAAAACTGTCATATTGATAGCTCTCTTCGTTACCCCAGTCAACAGATGATAAGTGTTCTTTAAGCCCATCGTAATCTGCTAAGCGAAAATCTGGGACTGTTACTGAGTTATCGCTACTATCGTACTTCCATTCAATGCTAAATGTAATTGATTTGTGGTCGCTAGCACCCAGTTCCTCTGAAATTTCTAAATTATTAACAAGGGATTCATTGTTTGCCATAACTAAGTCAAGCAGGTTATTTCCCCTTGTAGGTTCTGTCACAAACTGCTTCAAAAAACAATCCTGAAATACTTCTAAGAAGTCGTACGATTCTAAATTCCCAGTCAAGAAATTCCAATCAACATGACTAAAGTTAAAGTCTCCTAGAATTACTACATTATCGTGCCTTGTGGCCTTAACAATTTCCTCCCATAGTAGTTTCCCTTGGTCCCTATCTAAGTTAGGGGGACGGTATATCACTCCTAAAATCAGTTTTTCATGCCCCTCTGAAAATTCTATCCAAACAGACTCTGTATGTGTTACTTCAGACTTAATACCCGTTTTTATGCAACAGTTCAAGCGATCTCGGACGTACAATGCCACCCCACCCCCCCTCCCAATACTTCTATCTTCTTGGAACAATTTAAAACCCTGAATATGACATTCCGCAGGCATGTCCCGACTTTTTGAATTAAACCACGTCTCAGTTAAGGCAAATACATCAATGTTACCTACACTAGCAACTAATCTCAACTCGTCCATCTTATTCCTAGCACTACGGCAATTAGCATAATAAACATTGAAAGACTCTCCTTTCTCTTTACCCTTCCTGCTCATTTCTATTTTTCTACTAAACCTATTACCGTCTTTATCACCCAAGGTCCCTGGCTTTTCAATATCTATCTCGTTCTTATTATTACTAGTTCCCCTAGAACTCGTAATATTACTACACTGGGACTTCACTGTTTTCCTGCCAAAACCCATACCACTAACTATTCCTAGTTTAAAGTCCTAACTGCTCCCTCCACTGCAGTTGCCAGTGCTCCCACCCCACACCTAGATAAGTGAACCCCATCCCTAGCATACATGTCATTTCTGCCATAGAAGAGGTCCCAGTTGTCAATGAATGTTACCGCATTTTCCTTACAGTATTTGTCCAGCCAGCAATTGACACCAATTGCCCTGGACAACCATTCACTTCCAACTCCCCTCCTTGGCAAAATACCACATATGAGAGGGTTCCCACCCTTACTTCTAATTATTTCTATTGCTGACCTATACCTGCTAATCAGGTCCTCACTCCTACGTCTGCCAACATCGTTGCCTCCAGCACTGAGACAGATAATAGGATTGCTCCCATTACCTCTCATGATGTCATCCAGACGGCTAACAATATCCTCCATCCCAGCCCCAGGAAAGCAAACTCTCTGTCTCCTACTCCTGTCCTTCAAGCAGAACGCCCTATCCATATACCTAACTTGGCTATCCCCAACAACAACAATATTCTTACCTTCCTTAATGTCTTTCGTCGTGTCGTTCCCAGTAGTCAACTCACATTCGTCGGGTAGCACTGAGAATGTATTGGATGTTTCCACAACAGTTTCCACGGCAGTCTCTTTCTTCTTCATCGTTTCTACCTTTCCATTCGTCTTCTTGATCGTCAACTTCTTTCCCTGCTGTCCAGCCACTGACCAGTTTCCCTTCTTGACCTGAGGACTCAAAACAGGAGGACTACTACGAATCTTCTTGTTCTCCTCGGTCAATCGCCGAATTTCCAAATTCGCCAACCTCAATTCTTCCTTAAGCTGTTGGTAAAGTTGCTCGATGGAGGGCATCTTGCTTCAATTCTAGAGAGCGCGCAAACAGGTCTTCACAGAGCCAAGTACACGTCAACACTGCGCAAATGCCAACTCAATCAGGAGCTACTGCGCAGCACGTCCGCACGGCCCAATAGCGATGCGAACACTCCGAAATGTTAAAAGCAGGTGGGGATATAGTTTTGGAGTGGTTGGTGCAATTGTTTAATAAATGTATGGAAGAGGGTAAGGTACCTAGGGATTGGCAGAGAGCATGCATAGTTCCTTTGTATAAAGGCAAAGGGGATAAAAGAGAGTGCAAAAATTATAGGGGGATAAGTCTGTTGAGTGTACCTGGTAAAGTGTATGGTAGAGTTATAATTGAAAGAATTAAGAGTAAGACGGAGAATAGGATAGCAGATGAACAAGGAGGCTTTAGGAAAGGTAGGGGGTGTGTGGACCAGGTGTTTACAGTGAAACATATAAGTGAACAGTATTTAGATAAGGCTAAAGAGGTCTTTGTGGCATTTATGGATTTGGAAAAGGCGTATGACAGGGTGGATAGGGGGGCAATGTGGCAGATGTTGCAAGTGTATGGTGTAGGAGGTAGGTTACTGAAAGCAGTGAAGAGTTTTTACGAGGATAGTGAGGCTCAAGTTAGAGTATGTAGGAAAGAGGGAAATTTTTTCCCAGTAAAAGTAGGCCTTAGACAAGGATGTGTGATGTCACCGTGGTTGTTTAATATATTTATAGATGGGGTTGTAAGAGAAGTAAATGCGAGGGTCTTGGCAAGAGGCGTGGAGTTAAAAGATAAAGAATCACACACAAAGTGGGAGTTGTCACAGCTGCTCTTTGCTGATGACACTGTGCTCTTGGGAGATTCTGAAGAGAAGTTGCAGAGATTGGTGGATGAATTTGGTAGGGTGTGCAAAAGAAGAAAATTAAAGGTGAATACAGGAAAGAGTAAGGTTATGAGGATAACAAAAAGATTAGGTGATGAAAGATTGAATATCAGATTGGAGGGAGAGAGTATGGAGGAGGTGAACGTATTCAGATATTTGGGAGTGGACGTGTCAGCGGATGGGTCTATGAAAGATGAGGTGAATCATAGAATTGATGAGGGAAAAAGAGTGAGTGGTGCACTTAGGAGTCTGTGGAGACAAAGAACTTTGTCCTTGGAGGCAAAGAGGGGAATGTATGAGAGTATAGTTTTACCAACGCTCTTATATGGGTGTGAAGCGTGGGTGATGAATGTTGCAGCGAGGAGAAGGCTGGAGGCAGTGGAGATGTCATGTCTGAGGGCAATGTGTGGTGTGAATATAATGCAGAGAATTCGTAGTTTGGAAGTTAGGAGGAGGTGCGGGATTACCAAAACTGTTGTCCAGAGGGCTGAGGAAGGGTTGTTGAGGTGGTTCGGACATGTAGAGAGAATGGAGCGAAACAGAATGACTTCAAGAGTGTATCAGTCTGTAGTGGAAGGAAGGCGGGGTAGGGGTCGGCCTAGGAAGGGTTGGAGGGAGGGGGTAAAGGAGGTTTTGTGTGCGAGGGGCTTGGACTTCCAGCAGGCATGCTTGAGCGTGTTTGATAGGAGTGAATGGAGACAAATGGTTTTTAATACTTGACGTGCTGTTGGAGTGTGAGCAAAGTAACATTTATGAAGGGATTCAGGGAAACCGGCAGGCCGGACTTGAGTCCTGGAGATGGGAAGTACAGTGCCTGCACTCTGAAGGAGGGGTGTTAATGTTGCAGTTTAAAAACTGTAGTGTAAAGCACCCTTCTGGCAAGACAGTGATGGAGTGAATGATGGTGAAAGTTTTTCTTTTTCGGGCCACCCTGCCTTGGTGGGAATCGGCCGGTGTGATAATAAAAAAAATAAAATAAAAAATATATATATATATATATATATATATATATATATATATATATATATATATATATATATATATATATATATATATATATATATATATATATATATATATATATATATATATATGTGTCGTGCCGAATATGTAAAACTGGTCAATTAGCAAGAACTCATTTAAAATTAAGTCCTTTCTAAAATTTTCTCTTATACGTTTAAAGATATATTTTTTCATTAATGTTAGTGTAAAAATTTTTAATTTTGCTCAAAAAGAATCTTGTTGTTAGGTAAGACACATATGCAACAGTTAGACAACTTTATTCCGAAACGTTTCGCCTACACAGTAGGCTTCTTCAGTCGAATACAGAAAGTAGGCAGGAACAGTAGAGATGTGAAGACGATGTAATCAGTCCATCACCCTTGTAGTCGTAGAATTTGAGGTTGTCAGTCCCTCGGCCTGGAGAAGTTCAGTTCCATAGTCAGGAACTATCAGGAATCTTAGAAAACTTACCTAACCTTATTATAACAAGAACAATTTATTTTAGCCTAACCCAACTAAATATATTTTAGATTTATTTACAATAATTTAATACTAAACAAACAGAGTGAAATATATTTTTTTCGTTAGTTTCAGAATGATTTTGGCGAAATTATTGCATACACAAATTTTAGCTTGTCCTATATGGCAAGATGAGCGTTGCTATTTAAGCCAAGATCGCAAGTTCTGCCTATTCGGCACGACATATACATATACATATATGCAAGGAATTCGCGAGAGCAGGTGAAATATACACAAACACTGATCTCTGGCTGAAGGAGGCTCGAACCTACAAACCTTAGGACAAGGTCCTAAGGTTCGTAGGTTCGAGTCTCCTTCAGCCAGAGATCAGTGTTTATATATGTGTATATATATATATATATATATATATATACACATATATATATATATACATATATATATATATATAAAAATATATATATATATATAGATATATATATATAAATATATATATATGTATATATATGTATATATATTTTTTTTTTTTTATTTTTATTATCACACCGGCCGATTCCCACCAAGGCAGGGTGGCCCGAAAAAGAAAAACTTTCACCATCATTCACTCCATCACTGTCTTGCCAGAAGGGTGCTTTACACTACAGTTTTTAAACTGCAACATTAACACCCCTCCTTCAGAGTGCAGGCACTGTACTTCCCATCTCCAGGACTCAAGTCCGGCCTGCCGGTTTCCCTGAATCCCTTCATAAATGTTACTTTGCTCACACTCCAACAGCACGTCAAGTATTAAAAACCATTTGTCTCCATTCACTCCTATCAAACACGCTCACGCATGCCTGCTGGAAGTCCAAGCCCCTCGCACACAAAACCTCCTTTACCCCCTCCCTCCAACCCTTCCTAGGCCGACCCCTACCCCGCCTTCCTTCCACTACAGACTGATACACTCTTGAAGTCATTCTGTTTCGCTCCATTCTCTCTACATGTCCGAACCACCTCAACAACCCTTCCTCAGCCCTCTGGACAACAGTTTTGGTAATCCCGCACCTCCTCCTAACTTCCAAACTACGAATTCTCTGCATTATATTCACACCACACATTGCCCTCAGACATGACATCTCCACTGCCTCCAGCCTTCTCCTCGCTGCAACATTCATCACCCACGCTTCACACCCATATAAGAGCGTTGGTAAAACTATACTCTCATACATTCCCCTCTTTGCCTCCAAGGACAAAGTTCTTTGTTTCCATAGACTCCTAAGTGCACCACTCACTCTTTTTCCCTCATCAATTCTATGATTCACCTCATCTTTCATAGACCCATCCGCTGACACGTCCACTCCCAAATATCTGAAATACGTTCACCTCCTCCATACTCTCTCCCTCCAATCTGATATTCAATCTTTCATCACCTAATCTTTTTGTTATCCTCATAACCTTACTCTTTCCTGTATTCACCTTTAATTTTCTTCTTTTGCACACCCTACCAAATTCATCCACCAATCTCTGCAACTTCTCTTCAGAATCTCCCAAGAGCACAGTGTCATCAGCAAAGAGCAGCTGTGACAACTCCCACTTTGTGTGTGATTCTTTATCTTTTAACTCCACGCCTCTTGCCAAAACCCTCGCATTTACTTCTCTTACAACCCCATCTATAAATATATTAAACAACCACGGTGACATCACACATCCTTGTCTAAGGCCTACTTTTACTGGGAAAAAATTTCCCTCTTTCCTACATACTCTAACTTGAGCCTCACTATCCTCGTAAAAACTCTTCACTGCTTTCAGTAACCTACCTCCTACACCATACACTTGCAACATCTGCCACATTGCCCCCCTATCCACCCTGTCATACGCCTTTTCCAAATCCATAAATGCCACAAAGACCTCTTTAGCCTTATCTAAATACTGTTCACTTATATGTTTCACTGTAAACACCTGGTCCACACACCCCCTACCTTTCCTAAAGCCTCCTTGTTCATCTGCTATCCTATTCTCCGTCTTACTCTTAATTCTTTCAATTATAACTCTACCATACACTTTACCAGGTACACTCAACAGACTTATCCCCCTATAATTTTTGCACTCTCTTTTATCCCCTTTGCCTTTATACAAAGGAACTATGCATGCTCTCTGCCAATCCCTAGGTACCTTACCCTCTTCCATACATTTATTAAATAATTGCACCAACCACTCCAAAACTATATCCCCACCTGCTTTTAACATTTCTATCTTTATCCCATCAATCCCGGCTGCCTTACCCCCTTTCATTTTACCTACTGCCTCACGAACTTCCCCCACACTCACAACTGGCTCTTCCTCACTCCTACAAGATGTTATTCCTCCTTGCCCTATACACGAAATCACAGCTTCCCTATCTTCATCAACATTTAACAATTCCTCAAAATATTCCTTCCATCTTCCCAATACCTCTAACTCTCCATTTAATAACTCTCCTCTCCTATTTTTAACTGACAAATCCATTTGTTCTCTAGGCTTTCTTAACTTGTTAATCTCACTCCAAAACTTTTTCTTATTTTCAACAAAATTTGTTGATAACATCTCACCCACTCTCTCATTTGCTCTCTTTTTACATTGCTTCACCACTCTCTTAACTTCTCTCTTTTTCTCCATATACTCTTCCCTCCTTGCATCACTTCTACTTTGTAAAAACTTCTCATATGCTAACTTTTTCTCCCTTACTACTCTCTTTACATCATCATTCCACCAATCGCTCCTCTTCCCTCCTGCACCCACTTTCCTGTAACCACAAACTTCTGCTGAACACTCTAACACTACATTTTTAAACCTACCCCATACCTCTTCGACCCCATTGCCTATGCTCTCATTAGCCCATCTATCCTCCAATAGCTGTTTATATCTTACCCTAACTGCCTCCTCTTTTAGTTTATAAACCTTCACCTCTCTCTTCCCTGATGCTTCTATTCTCCTTGTATCCCATCTACCTTTTACTCTCAGTATAGCTACAACTAGAAAGTGATCTGATATATCTGTGGCCCCTCTATAAACATGTACATCCTGAAGTCACTCAACAGTCTTTTATCTACCAATACATAATCCAACAAACTACTGTCATTTCGCCCTACATCATATCGTGTATACTTATTTATCCTCTTTTTCTTAAAATATGTATTACCTATAACTAAACCCCTTTCTATACAAAGTTCAATCAAAGGGCTCCC
This sequence comes from Cherax quadricarinatus, assembly GCF_038502225.1. NCBI lineage: Eukaryota > Metazoa > Arthropoda > Malacostraca > Decapoda > Parastacidae > Cherax > Cherax quadricarinatus. Next base: position 2,225,383 of record NC_091307.1, read on the forward strand.
ATTATCATTTACACCTGGCACCCCAAACTTACCTACCACACCCTCTCTAAAAGTTTCTCCTACTTTAGCATTCAAGTCCCCTACCACAATTACTCTCTCACTTGGTTCAAAGGCTCCTATACATTCACTTAACATCTCCCAAAATCTCTCTCTCTCCTCTGCATTCCTCTCTTCTCCAGGTGCATACACGCTTATTATGACCCACTTCTCGCATCCAACCTTTACTTTAATCCACATAATTCTTGAATTTACACATTCATATTCTCTTTTCTCCTTCCATAACTGATCATTTAACATTACTGCTACCCCTTCCTTTGCTCTAACTCTCTCAGATACTCCAGATTTAATCCCATTTATTTCCCCCCACTGAAACTCTCCTACCCCCTTCAGCTTTGTTTCGCTTAGGGCCAGGACATCCAACTTCTTTTCATTCATAACATCAGCAATCATCTGTTTCTTGTCATCCGCACTACATCCACGCACATTTAAGCAACCCAGTTTTATAAAGTTTTTCTTCTTCTCTTTTTTAGTAATTGTATACAGGAGAAGGGGTTACTAGCCCATTGCTAGTATATATATATATACTAGCCCAGTATATTGCTAGTATATATATATATATATATTGCTAGTATATATATATATATATACTAGCCCATTGCTAGTATATATATATATATATATATATATATATATATATATATATATATATATATATATATATATATATATATATATATATATATATATATCTGTGTGTGTAATAATGGCGAACGAGTGATTAAAGATGCAAAAATAACCACAAGTGGAATTGAATAATAGCTCCAGGTCTTTCGTGTTAGAATCAACACATCATAGAGCAGGAAATCCAAGAAGATTCGTTCAAGAAAACGGCTGTGTCCGGAATGAGTTCCGGTATCATTCCGGAGATGAATGGAACACGTGTAGAACACTTAAGCATGTTTATGAAGAAGACGTTTTGCCAACAGGCGCCTTTATTAGTCAATGCGAAGAATAATCTCTGTAATGAAGTCATAAAGCCACTGGCTGGCGAAACGTCTCCACAATAAAGATAGCAATTGCACAAGTCTTATTATTCGTGTTGGTGACTCATGTAAACGTTAGTGTGTTGTGTTGATGTGTAAATGTCATTGTGTGTTGGTGGCGTGTCGCATGAATGTTGTCTCATGCGACTTCTGGTGTGTCACGTAAATTACTTAGCTAATCCTTTCAAGCATTTCCTGATCAGCTGGGCCGCTGAGCCTCAGTCTGAACTGTTGGCATCTAGTACCAATAGTTTGATCTTGCTGTATAGTAGGAGGCTTCGCCTGAGAGCGGGCCGCGAGGGCGATGATCCCTGGTACCATCACCAGGCTGACATTAGGTAACACTCAGTCGTTCCAGCCTCCGCACACTGACAAAGTCATATTTCCCAACTTCATGGCTTTCATATGACGGGAGAAAGTAACCTCTCCAGCGTGCCATCGGTGAGCATGTTGGCTCCTGCCTCATTCATGGCCTCCCAACCACTTTATTATTGTTTTATTATTAATTTTTGTTTATTATTATTATTATTATTATTATTATTATTATTATTATTATTATTATTATCAAGAGTTTGTCTGCTGACGCCGGTGAAAGGTTGTTGATTTAAGAAATTGGAGCGACCCCTCACTTTGCATGGATGGACTCTGCCTACCATTCCTCAGGAGGTGCCTGACCCCTATGGGTGTAGAGATTTCTTATAACGATAATACTAATAATGTGAACTTTGATAACTTTAATCTGAAGCCTTATCCCACCTCGTCACTCAGACTAACGAGTCTGACTTGTAAGTCAGTCGTCACTGCCGCGTCCAGGAATTGGCCAAATTTAGACTTCACCGCCGAATCGGCTAGTTTATTGTTTATCCAATATAAATCCTTTGAACGGTAGCGCAAGAGCATAAGGATACACAAAGGACCCAGGAGCTAGGCTCCAAAAGGGTTTACAGGAATACATCTGGATTTATATCTATAGTTCACATATCATTTACAAGCCAATTTAGAAAATTTTCTTAATGTGGCTGGTATCTTATTTTCATTAATAAGATATCTTGACAAATCACATAGGTTATTGTACTGTCTATTCTTCTCAATAAGTGGACATTTAAACACATAGTTTTCAAGATAGTGACCATAGGGCTGACCAGATACTTTGCAATTGGTTTATTATCATCTGTATGTCTGCCAAACTGCCAGAAGTACTTGTAACCAAGCCTAAGCCTGGCTACTACAACATCAGTCAGTCTGTTCACACTGCAAGTTGCTCCATAAACTTACGGTTACCAAATAGTACCAAAATCTGCAATCGGAAATCCCTCCCTACGAAAGCAAAAGGCTCGGCTGACGATGGGATATACTCGCAGTGCAAAGCAATGGTGGCGAGTGTACAGTGAAAGACAGCATAGTAAATGTAAGGGGCCCAATACAATTCAGTAGGCTCCCATCATACATAAGAGGGATTACCTATAGACCCCTGTCTTCAAAAAGAAACTGAATAGGTTAATAGTCATTTTCTTAACAGCCAGACTTTCGATCGCTCTTCGGAGTGTATGCAGCCAACAGTAACAACCTGGTTGATTGACCAGGCTGCTGGGGCGTTGACCCCTGGAGCACCCTCCGGGTAGACTCCAGGTAGTCACATGGTAGTAGACACCACTGTTTATAGAAATGCACACCCACTGTTGACTCTCGACGCATAGCTCATGCCAAAGCTAGACAAAACATCCCACTTGGTAATTCCTGCTTCATATTTGCAAATACACAGGGTTTGAAATCAAATAAAAATGACAAAGTTAATTATGTCAAGTGGGCTCCTGACAGAAGTGAATGTCATATTCAGAGCATTTACAGAAACACATACAAGGGATGTTTTTGACGGTGAGATAAAGATAGAAAACTCCAACATGTATAGATGTGATAGAATCAATAGGTCACAGGGAGGAGTAGGAATCTATGTAAAGGACACTTTCTGTTGTACAGAAGTGCTGAATTCTACGAATGATATAGGAGAAATTCTATGCATAAAAGTTGAAAATAGGAATTTGGTAATTATCCTAGTATACAAACCATCGGCAACTGCTGAGGAATTCACAGATCAGTTAAGTAAGATAGATAGCTATCTGGATAGGCTAGAAAGTCCTACACCAAATATTTTACTCCTTGGAGATTTTAATCTCCCTCATGTAAAATGGAAGATGGCGCAACGTAATGTTATACCAGAAATATCCCCGGGAAGCACCCTGGCTCAACAGGTACATACCAGGGAAATAATGAGGCTTTGTGAAAAGTACTCTTTAAACCAACAGGTAATTGATCCCACTAGAAATGAAAATACCCTGGGTTTGATATTCACAAACAACGAGGAACTGATCAGAGACATGACAGTTTCCAAAACTATTTACTGAGATCATAACATCATAGAGGTTCAAACTAGTATTAACTCAGGGGTAGGAAACTGCATCGCTAAAGTTAGAGACGGGATGTTCGGTAAGTTTAATTTTAACAACCATAGAATTAACTGGGAAAAAATAAGCCAAGAGCTATCAGACATACCCTGGGAATCAGACATGAGCGACCTAAATCCCCACCAGTGCCTAGAGAAGCTGAATACAGAAGCATACAAGGTATGTATGAAACATGTACCATTGAGGAAACCCAGTGGAAGATCAGATATAGAGAGAGAGCGTAGGAGATGGTACAGAAGAAGAAAACGGGTTAGTGAACTGCTTAAAAACACAAATATGCTACAACAGAGGAAAGATAGACTTAGCAGAGAGATCACTGAATTAGAGCAAAAACTTAGGATGTCATACATCACAGAAGAAGTACAAAGGGAACAAAAGACCATACAGGATATTGCAAGAAACCCAAAATATTTCTATTCCTACGCAAAATCCAAGCTAAGAACTACCTGTAGAATTGGACCACTACTGAGAGGAGACTCGTATACTGAAGATGAACAGGAAATGAGTGAAATCCTAAAAGAACAGTATGAGTCGGTGTTCAACAACCCACTAAATGACAGCAAGGTAGAAAATGCAGAAATATTTTTCACTCCAGAAGAAGGCCGCACAGACCAACTAACTGACATAAGTACAAATCCCATAGATTTCGAAAAATAAATGGAAAACATGCCCACTCACTCAGCACCTGGACCAGATTCATGGAATGCTCTATTTATAAAGAAGTGCAAAGTACCACTAGCACGAGCCCTCAGTATTCTTTGGAGAAAGAGCTTAGATCTAGGTGAAATACCGGAGGCCTTAAAGAGTGCAGACCTAGCTCCTTTGCACAAGGGAGGTAGTAGAGCACTAGCTAAAAATTACAGACCAGTAGCCCTAACCTCTCACATCATAAAAATCTTCGAAAGAGTGATGAGACGGCAGGTTACAAATTTCATGGACCAGCACAACCAACATAACCCGAACCAGCATGGTTTTAGAGCAGGACGATCATGTCTGTCACAGCTGCTGAACCATTATGACAGAATTACGGAGGCACTGGAAGACGACCAAAACGCAGATGAGATTTACACAGATTTTGCGTTTGACAAATGCGATCATGGAGTGATAGCGCACAAAATGAAGGCCATGGGCATTACGGGGAAGGTAGGCTGATGGATTTTCGGTTTCCTAACACACAGAACACAAAAAGTAGTAGTGAACAGCGAGGTCAAAAGCTCAGTGCCTCAAGGCACTGTCCTGGCACCTCTGCTGTTCCTCATCCTCATAGCAGACATAGACAAAAACACCCGGCACACTTTTGTATCATCATTTGCAGATGACACTAAAATAAGCATGAAAGTCAGTACGGTAGAGGACACTGAAAAGGTACAGGAAGACAGGGTTTTCCATTGGGCAGTGGAAAACAACATGACGTTCAATGGCGATAGGTTCCAGCTGCTTAGGTATGGAAAGAATGAAGAACTCAAAAGGAGCACTATATACAAAACTCAAGAGGGTCACTAAATAGAACGTAAGGAACACGTAAAAGACCTAGGAATAATTATGTCAGCCGACCTTTCTTTTAAAGATCATAACAAGACAAAGATCACGACAGCCAGGACGATGACGGGGTGGGTATTGAGAACTTTCAAAACAAGGGAAACAATGCCGATGGCGACACTCTTCAAATCGCTAGTGCTGACGGCCCCGTTCAGGGCAGGAGAAATATCGGAGCTGGAACAAATAAAGAGATCGTTTACGGCTCACATTGAGCCAGTAAAGCACCTAAACTATTGGGAACGCCTGCAAGTCTTGAACATGTACTCATTGGAGCGGAGGAGAGAGAGGTACATGATAATATATACCTGGAAGGTACTCGAGGGCTTGGTCCCAAATCTGCACACTGCCATAACAACATACTCGAGTGAGAGATATGGGAG
>NC_091307.1:2233306-2245806 GCF_038502225.1 Cherax quadricarinatus
ATCTTAGGCGCAAATTTAGCAGCTATATTTACCATATTCGACGAAAAACACTTAAAACAAAGCAATTTAGACAATATTCACATCATACATTTGATCAAGTGTAGAATTTGCTTTTCAAAGTGGAGCCAACGTTCAATAAAACACGCAGGAAATATGAAAGGTCCAGTGGTTAGCTGTGTGATTAACAGCAGAGCTGAGACACGAGTAATGATGAAAGCTAAACCCATAAGTCTCATGTTCTAGTGTCTAGGGAATGGGCGGTAATCAAGTTTGATCACAGAAAGGGAAGGGGTAGATCCAGTGAGTTGGATCCACTCTTGGTTTACCACACAACTAGCGACGAATGACTTAGGAAATTGGATCTCACAAAGACAGAAAAATTGAGAAAGATCAACAGATACGTAACACTCAAACTGACAGGGGTAAACAAAGTTCTTCTATTATGAGAGGATACACAAATAACCCGTACATAAGAGAGAGGAGGTTACTACGACCTTTCGGTCCGACTTGAACGATTAACAAAGTCACACTAACAGAAAAGAGCGAGGTACCCACTACATATATGTAGGACCGAAACGACATGAGCACCTCTCTCCAGTGTGCGGGTTATTTGTGTATTGCTCCAGTCACACGGTATGGTGCCTTATTCTTCTTTATTATGACAGGAACTAGAACTAGAGGATCCTGGTGGAAACTGAATATCCAGATGACTCGCGGTGCCATTAAATCGTCAGAGTAGTGGAAAGTTTGAACAGACTTGGGAACAATAAAGCGAAACCTGAAAAAAGTTATTCCTTATAAGATACGATAGATGAAAATCACTTCACTGAATCCGACGTTAACAGGCGGGACCACGAGCTGGTGCTGAACGCCCACCATCAGCAAACCCTGCTAATTAATTACACAGCTAGTGAAGCGCCTTCTCAATCCCATCCACAGCTGGTAAAGAGTCAACTCCCACCTAGGGAGCGAGACGGAAGCACCAGCTGCTGCATAATTAATTAAAGAGTTCAAGAAGAATACGTGGATGTCGACGAGAGAAAACGCGATGTGTCATGGGCTTAAACCATCACTCTGGTTTACAGTAAGTCGAACACCGTTACTCTCAATGTTTTGCTCTGCACATTACGTGCGCCCAGTTGTTTTAGCTGTTAATGATACCTGAATATATATATATATATATATATATATATATATATATATATATATATATATATATATATATATATATATATATATATATATATATATATATATATATATATATATATATATGCAATAAGATCACAGTAAACAGGTGATTTCAGAATATGCAAAACAACCACTCTGAAAAAATAGAGAAATTCCAAGCGCTTTCGTGACTACTCACATTATCAAGGAACTATGAAAGTAAAGCATCCAAGGAAGGTATATAAGGGGGTCTGGCCAACACCTCACTATCAGATCCCACAACGGTTAAACACCTGACGCGCGCCGGCCCAACTGGACAGGTCCTTTGCACAACCACCAGCAAACTATTCTACCCAAGAAAATTTTTAAAATTATTATTTGTCCAGTGTATTATTAAATTCTTCCCAAATTCTATTAATTATAAATGGATCTAATTTATATAAACCAAAGTAAATATTCATATTATTGTTAAAACTGCTTTTTATGAAACAAGATTCAATTAGATTCCTGTCGACCATGGACTTGCTTGATACTACTTTCTCAACTTTTTGAAAATCAATTGGATGGTTAAAGTCTCTTACATGAATAAATAGAGCATTGGAATCTTGTCCAGTTCTAATGCTATATTTATGTTGTTTTAATCTTAGTTCGAGATTTTTACCAGTTTGACCGTAATAAACTTTATCGCAAATTTTACAAAGAATCTTATAGACACATCCATCAGCATTTTGGGGGGAATTCTTTATCAAAAGCTTTTTTACTGTATCAAGATTTTTGAATACAACTTTAATATTAAAAGTCTTAAGCTAATGATGATCCTTTTTAAATCACTTATTCTTTCTAGGCTGGAATACTGCTGTACACTAACATCCCCATTCAAGGCAGGTGAAATTGCAGAACTAGAGAATGTACAGAGAACCTTTACTGCACGTATAAGTTCCATCAAACACCTTAACTACTGGGAGCGCCTGGAAGCACTTGATTTGTACTCACTAGAACGCAGGCGAGAGAGATATAATATAATCTAGACCTGGAAGATTCTGGAGGGTCTGGTCCCTAATATGAACACAGCAATCACTCCATACGAAAGCAAAAGACTTGGCAGGCGATGCAACATACCCCCAGTGAAAAGTAGGGGCATCACTGGTACACTAAGAGAAAATGCAGTAAGTGTCCGGGGCCCAGGATTGTTCAGCAGCCTCCCACCAGCAATAAGGGGCATTACGGGAAGACCCCTGGTTGTCTTCAAGAGAGAGCTGGACAGATACCTAAAGATGGTGCCGGATCAGCCGGGCTGTGGTTTGTATGTTGGATTGCGTTCGGCCAGCAGTAACAGCCTCATTGATCAGGCCCTGACCCACCGGAAGGCCTGGTCGTGGACTGGGCCGCGGGGGCGTTGATCCCCGGAATGTCCTCCAGGTAGACTCCAGGTAAGAAGAGGTATGATAAAGTTCATGGGGCAGGAAGAGTGACCTAGTAGCGACCAGTGAAGAGGCGAGGCCAGGAGCTGTGAATCAACCCCTGTAACCACAACTAGGTGAGTACAACTAGGTGAGTGTATACACACACACACACACACACACACACACACACACACACACACACACACACACACACACACACACACACACACACAAGCCACACCGAAATCTGGGGATAAACTGAACATTAAATAGTGGGTTTTGGTCATTTTTTTCTTTGCTTTAAATGCTTGCTTTATCACATGTCGTTTAGAGTTAGTGCCTTTTTCAAGTGCGCAAAACGTCAAGACGGAGCCATTTCTTGATAAAGTGTGGGGCCATTTTTCTTGCTCATAGTGTCTGTCGTATTCAAGAGCTGCTAATGAAATTCAGGACAAGAAGACAAGCCGCTTGGGACAAAGTATATATTTTTAGTACTCCCCAACCAAGGAGGAAACTCCAAGTTGAGAGAGAAGTTTGCTTTGAGTTTGGTGGTGGTATTTGGACAGTGGTGGTGGTCGTATTGGGACACTGTTGGTGGTGTTGGTGGTATTGGGGCAGTGGTGGTTGTAGTATTGGGACACTGTTGGTGGTGTTGGTGGTATTGGGGCAGTGGTGGTTGTAGTATTGGGACACTGTTGGTGGTGTTGGTGGTATTGGGGCAGTGGTGGTTGTAGTATTGGGACACTGTTGGTGGTGTTGGTGGTATTGGGGCAGTGGTGGTTGTAGTATTGGGACACTGTTGGTGGTGGTGGTGGTACTGGAACATTGGTGATGGTGGGGGTGTTGGGACACTTGTGGTAGTGGTGATGGGAGTGGGGGTGGTAGTGGTAATAGTTATGGGGGTGGTGGTGGTGGTGGTGGTGGTGGCATTGGGACACTGGTGGTTGGAGTGGCTGCAATAGAATTACGTTGAAATTGGGTTAGTGGTGGTATTGTTGTTATGACACTGGTGGTAGTATTGAGGGTATTAATGGGGGGGCTATAGTGATTGTATTGGGGAGGAAGTGGTGTAGTGGTGGTGGTGGTGGAATTAAAAGTGTTAATGGATCTGGGAATTGTGGTGTTGGTAATGGCCTTGGTGTTATTAGGGTTTAGCTGTGGTTCTAATGGGTGTTTGGATGGTGGTATTGCTGACTCGGGCTGTGGTACAGGTAATGGCGGTTGCTGTAATTGTGGTAGTTGTAATATTGATGCTGGGATTTGGTGGTGACAAATGACGCGGTGATGGTACATGTAGGAGAAAAAACATAGTGAAGGTACACATTGTGGTAGTTGTAGTAGTACTGATGAGGGCAGTCAGGTAGGCAATGTATTGTGGTGGGGATGGCTGTTATGTATTGTGGTGGGGATGGCTGTTATGTTTTGTGGTAGGGATGGCTGCTATGTATTGTGGTGGGGATGACTGTTATGTTTTGTGGTAGGGATGGCTGTTATGTATTGTGGTGGGGATGACTGTTATGTTTTGTGGTAGGGATGGCTGCTATGTATTGTGGTGGGGATGACTGTTATGTTTTGTGGTAGGGATGGCTGTTATGTATTGTGGTAGGGATGGCTGTTATGTATTGTGGTGGGGATGACTGTTATGTATTGTGGTGGGGATGGCTGTTATGTATTGTGGTGGGGAGTGCTGTTATGTATTGTGGTGGGGATGGCTGTTATGTATTGTGGTGGGGATGGCTGTTATGTATTGTGGTGGGGATGGCTGTTATGTATTGTGGTGGGGAGTGCTGTTATGTATTGTGGTGGGGATGGCTGTTATGTATTGTGGTGGGGATGGCTGTTATGTATTGTGGTGGGGATGGCTGTTATGTATTGTGGTGGGGATGGCTGTTATGTTTTGTGGTAGGGATGGCTGTTATGTATTGTGGTGGGGATGGCTGTTATGTTTTGTGGTAGGGATGGCTGCTATGTATTGTGGTGGGGATGACTGTTATGTTTTGTGGTAGGGATGGCTGTTATGTATTGTGGTAGGGATGGCTGTTATGTATTGTGGTGGGGATGACTGTTATGTATTGTGGTGGGGATGGCTGTTATGTATTGTGGTGGGGATGACTGTTATGTTTTGTGGTGGGGATGGCTGTTATGTATTGTGGTAGGGATGGCTGTTATGTATTGTGGTGGGGATGGCTGTTATGTATTGTGGTGGGGATGACTGTTATGTATTGTGGTGGGGATGGCTGTTATGTATTGTGGTGGGGATGGCTGTTATGTATTGTGGTGGGGATGGCTGTTATGTTTTGTGGTAGGGATGGCTGCTATGTATTGTGGTGGGGATGACTGTTATGTTTTGTGGTAGGGATGGCTGTTATGTATTGTGGTAGGGATGGCTGTTATGTATTGTGGTGGGGATGACTGTTATGTATTGTGGTGGGGATGGCTGTTATGTATTGTGGTGGGGATGACTGTTATGTTTTGTGGTGGGGATGGCTGTTATGTATTGTGGTAGGGATGGCTGTTATGTATTGTGGTGGGGATGGCTGTTATGTATTGTGGTGGGGATGACTGTTATGTATTGTGGTGGGGATGGCTGTTATGTATTGTGGTGGGGATGGCTGTTATGTATTGTGGTAGGGATGGCTGTTATGTATTGTGGTGGGGATGGCTGTTATGTATTGTGGTGGGGATGGCTGTTATGTATTGTGGTGGGGATGGCTGCTATGTATTGTGGTGGGGATGGCTGTTATGTATTGTGGTGGGGATGGCTGTTATGTATTGTGGTAGGGATGGGTGTTATGTATTGTGGTAGGGATGGCTGTTATGTATTGTGGTGGGGATGGCTTTTATGTATTGTTGTGGGGATGGCTGTTATGTATTATGGTGGGGATGGCTGTTATGTATTGTTGTGGGGATGGCTGTTATGTATTATGGTGGGGATGGCTGTTATGTATTGTTGTGGGGATGGATGTTATGTATTATGGTGGGGATGGCTGTTATGTATTTTCGTGGGGATGGCTGTTATGTATTGTGGTGGGGAGACAAACGAGCACCCTGAGGTCAGGCTCGGGAGAAATCACAGGTGAGGCAAGAAGTGAGGTCATGTTCATACAGATAACTCAAACAGTATTCAATTATGAGGAGCCGATAAGCATGGAAGAAATGGAGAGGAGCGAGGACAGGTTCCCCTGGTAACGGAGTGGCTCGCCCCTGCTAACGGGGAACGCACAAGTAGTCGTGTAGACAATTAAAAACGTTTTCTATTATGAAAAATAAAAATACTAAGAAGACATACCATAACGATACCATACTTTCGTTGAAAATAAAACAAAAACGTATACACCCTAGAGTAACGCTTAATTAATATATAACCTGTGTAACGAGTGATACAAGGGCGGGAGAGTAAGGGTATGCGGAGTGTGCTTCTCAATAACCTGAACCTGAGCTCTTGCAACGTCAGAGATTTGTCATGGGGGAGTGTTAAGTCAGGATGGGTTATGCAGCAAGAAAAGTAATTAGGTTTGATTTAAAGAAGGGAAAAGTAGCCCCAGTTCCTTTGATCAATAGCCCTTCACAAACATCCCGGTACTTCGCTTGAAGGAATGTTCATCTACCATTGACATAATAATAGTTATTTTGTATATATTAGCAGTATTGTTAATAAGTATAGAATTAACGTCAGTAGCAGTAAAGGAACATGGAGCAGAAGTAGCAATTTAACCACTAATAATGACTCTCAGAAATAAAAACAGAAAAAAAATAGAAGGCAACGAAATTTTAAATGTTTGAGGGTTGAGTGTTCCAGTCAGCTGAAACAAGAAAAATGACGCCCTCTGTTCCGAGCTAGAAAGTCCACCACGCTTTCACTGCACTCCACAAGCCTCAGCGAGAGCTAGAGAGAACCGTTCATGGTTTGATTTCAAGTGCACATTTGGCACTGCGTTGGAAACTATTCGTTTACATGAGGACGCAGGTGGAGGTTTTGATGGTGCTGTTCGTTCGTACACCTGAGCTCCTGTCTGGTTCTTAGTACGCATGATTAGATTTTGCCGTCAGAAATGCTAGGATGTTGTGCAACCACCCCCTTCTCTCTCAGGTTATTGTGCATCCCCCAGGTTATTTTGCATCCCCCTTGCATCCTGTGGACGGTAACGAAAGAATATATGGATATGCTCAAAGGTCTAATGACTACACTTTAAAAGGGCTAACAGCATTACATCTGGATATGTATTCACACATCTTTTCTCTGTACTATACATATTTACTTTACTTACTCAAAATATCGGTAATCATATTTTCACTAACTGGATGCCTTTCTTTTGTTAAGTTGTTGTGTTGTCTCTCTCTTTTTCAAAATGTGGGCAACCAGGTACACAATGCTCTTATTTTTATATTAGTGGTAATAAGGAGGAAGTGTCAGCGAAATCCCAACAACAGCAAAAATCAGATAAATTAGGTTCGCAACTGGGATTCTTCGCATTAGGTACCGTCTTCTTACGTGGTTGATAAGAGGCAATTTTCGGAATTACCCAAAAAGCAATTATTTTAATACTGGGTACCGGAGGATGATACGATACACTGATAACCCGCACATGGGAAAAAGAAGCTTATGACGCCGTTTCGATCCATCTTAATCTATTGACTAGTCACACTATCATACGAAGGTGAGGGAGCAAGTATGTATAGTAGAGGAGGACAGAGACGTGACGAACACAGGAAGAAAGAAGGAAGTGGAGACGTAGTGGTAGAGGTAATGTGGTAGTAGAAATAGTAGTAGTTGGTATGGGGAGTAGTGGTACGATATCAGGATGACTGCGTCACTTGCCATCAGCCATTTGTAGCTCAATGCCGCAGTAGTGATCTTCCGCTCGGATGATTCCACCAGAAAGTGAAAGAAATATAATTTAGATTCATGACCTTGTGTAAGTAGGATGCCTGTGCCACTAAACATCGCTGACGAGCAACAGGTAGTCAGGCAGAGCCGAGCCATGCAGGGAACGGTAACCTGGAGAATTATTGATTTGAAGGTTATTTTCCGAAGTGACCCCACCCCCCACCCACCCAATCCCTAGTCAGCTCTCTTCACACGCCTTCCATTCTCTCTTTCTCTCTCGTGCACATATGCTCTCCCTCTCTCTCTCTCTCTCTCTCTCTCTCTCTCTCTCTCTCTCTCTCTCTCTCTCTCTCTCTCTCTCTCTCTCTCTCTCTCTCTCTCTCTCTCTCTCTCCTATCTCACAAACAGAAAGCGAAACAAGAGAAGAGAAGGACCTTGCATCAGACTGTCTATCTGTGAGCAACAAAGCCAACAGAATGCAAGGTTTCACAGCTAGAAATCATGGGTATAAAACACCAGAAACCATATTGGCTATAATACAACTGTTCCTCCGCGTTTTGAATATACCGTTACTATTATACTAGTTCTTAAGAGTACCTGACATTAAGTCTATATTCCAATAATATTACTTTTAGAACATATTTGCATATTTATTTATTCACTTATCGTCTGGATTATTAGAAGTTGGAATATTTCGGGTAACGTAATATTATTTTTATTTTCACAATGGCCGATTCCCACCAAGGCAGGGTGGCCCAAAAAAGAAAAACTTTCACCATCATTCACTCCATCACTGTCTTGCCAGAAGGGTGCTTTACACTACAGTTTTTAAACTGCAACATTAACACCCCTCCTTCAGAGTGCAGGCACTGTACTTCCCATCTCCAGGACTCAAGTCCGGCCTGCCGGTTTCCCTGAACCCCTTCATAAATGTTACTTTCCTCACACTCCAACAGCACGTCAAGTATTAAAAACCATTTGTCTCCATTCACTCCTATCAAACACGCTCACGCATGCCTGCTGGAAGTCCAAGCCCCTCGCACACAAAACCTCCTTTACCCCCTCCCTCCAACCTTTCCTAGGCCGACCCCTACCCCGCCTTCCTTCCACTACAGACTGATACACTCTTGAAGTCATTCTGTTTCGCTCCATTCTCTCTGCATGTCCGAACCACCTCAACAACCTTTCCTCAGCCCTCTGGACAACAGTTTTGGTAATCCCGCACCTCCTCCTAACTTCCAAACTACGAATTCTTTGCATTATATTCACACCACACATTGCCCTCAGACATGACATCTCCACTGCCTCCAGCCTTCTCCTCGCTGCAACATTCATCACCCATGCTTCACACCCATATAAGAGCGTTGGTAAAACTATGCTCTCATACATTCCCCTCTTTGCCTTCAAGGACAAAGTTCTTTGTCTCCACAGACTCCTAAGTGCACCGCTCACCCTTTTCCCCTCATCAATTCTATGATTCACCTCATCTTTCATAGACCCATCCGCTGACATGTCCACTCCTAAATATTTGAATACATTCACCTTCTTCATACTCTCTCCCTCCAATCTGATATCCAATCTTTCATCATCTAATCTTTTTGTTATCCTCATAACCTTACTCTTTCCTGTATTCACTTTTAATTTTCTTCTTTTGCATACCCTACCAAAGTCATCCACCAACCTCTGCAACTTCTCTTCAGAAATTCCCAAGAGCACAGTGTCATCAGCAAAGAGCAACTGTGACAACTCCCACTTTATGTGTGATACTTTATCTTTTAACTCCACGCCTCTTGCCAAGACCCTCGCATTTACTTCTCTTACAACCCCATCTATAAATATATTAAACAACCATGGTGACATCACTCATCCTTGTCTAAGGCCTACTTTTACTGGGAAATAATCTCCCTCTTTCCTACATACTTTAACTTGAGCCTCACTATCCTCGTAAAAACTCTTCACTGCTTTCAGTAACCTACTTCCTACATAATACACCTGCAACATCTGCCACATTGCCCCCCTATCCACCCTGTCATAAGCCTTTTCCAAATCCATAAATGCCACAAAAACCTCTTTAGCCTTATCTAAATACTGTTCAATTATATGTTTCACTGTAAACACCTGGTCCACACACCCCCTACCTTTCCTAAAGCCTCCTTGTTCATCTGCTATCCTATTCTCTGTCTTACTCTTAATTCTTTCACTAATAACTCTACCATACACTTTACCAGGTATACTCAACAGACTTATCCCCCTATAATTTTTGCACTCTCTTTTGTCCCATTTGCCTTTTTACAAAGGAACTATGCATGCTCTCTGCCAATCCCTAGGTACCTTACCCTCTTCCATACATTTATTAAATAATTGCACCAACCACTCCAAAACTATATCCCCACCTGCTTTTAACATTTCTATCTTTATCCCATCAATCCCGGCTGCCTTACCCCCCTTTCATTTTACCTACTGCCTCACGAACTTCCCCTACACTCACAACTGGCTCTTCCTCACTCCTACAAGATGTTATTCCTCCTTGACCTATACACGAAATCACAGCTTCCCTATCTTCATCAACATTTAACAATTCCTCAAAATATTCCTTCCATCTTCCCATAACCTCTAACTCTCCATTTAATAACTCTCCTCTCCTATTTTTAACTGACAAATCCATTTGTTCTCTAGGCTTCCTTAACTTGTTAATTTCACTCCAAAACTTTTTCTTATTATCAACAAAATTTGTTGATTACATCTCACCCACTCTCTCATTTGCTCTCTTTTTACATTGCTTCACCACTCTCTTAACCTCTCTCTTTTTCTCCATATACTCTTCCCTCCTTGCATCAATTCTACTTCGTAAAAACTTCTCATATGCTAACTTTTTCTCCCTTACTACTCTCTTTACATCATCATTCCACCAATCGCTCCTCTTCCCTCCCGCACCCACTTTCTTGTAACCACAAACTTCTGCTGAACACTCTAACACTACATTTTTAAACCTACCCCATACCTATTCGACCCCATTGCCTATGCTCTCATTAACCCATCTATCCTCCAATAGCTGTTTATTTCTTACCCTAACTGCCTCTTCTTTTAGTTTATAAACCTTCACCTCTCTCTTCCCTGATGCTTCTATTCTCCTTGTATCCCATCTACCTTTTACTCTCAGTGTAGCTACAACTAAAAAGTGATCTGATATATCTGTGGCCCCTCTATAAACATGTACATCCTGAAGTCTACTCAACAGTCTTTTATCTACCAATATATAATCCAACAAACTACTGTCATTTCGCCCTACATCATATCTTGTATACTTATTTATCCTCTTTTTCTTAAAATATGTATTACCTATAACTATACCCCTTTCTATACAAAGTTCAATCAAAGGACTCCCATTATCATTTACATGATTCATCTGAGTCTTCAACTTCCAATTGTGACCTCTTGTGTCTGTGTCCCATCTCTGGAACATCCCGTCTTTGTCCATCTCGTCTATTCCGCGCAGTATTTTATATGTCGTTATCATATCTCGCCTGACCCTCCTGGCCTCCAGTGTCGTCAGGCCCGACAATCCCCGTAGCTCTGGGATTAGTCTTGTTGCAAACCTTTGCACTTTCTCTAATTTCTTGACGTGCTTGACTAGGTGTGGATTCCAAACTGGTGCTGCATACTCCAGTATGGGCCTGACGTAAATGGTATACAGAGTCTTGAACGAATCCTTTCTGAGGTATCGGAACGCTATCCGTAGGTTTGCCAGGCGCCCTTATGCTGCAGCAGTTATCTGATTGATGTGCGCCTCAGGAGATATGCTCGGTGTTATACTCACCCCCAGATCTTTTTCCTGGAGTGAGGTTTGCAGACTTTGGCCATCTAAACTATATTGTGTCTGCGGTCTTCTTTGCCCTTCCCCAATCTTCATGACTTTGCATTTGGCAGGGTTAAACTCAAGGAGCCAGTTGCTGGACCAGGCTTGTAGCCTGTCCAGGTCTCGTTGTAGTCCTGCCTGATCCTCATCCGATTTGATTCTTCTCATTAACTTCACATCATCCGCAAACAAGGGCACTTCTGAGTCTATCCCTTCCGTTATGTCATTCATATATACCAAGAACAGCACAGGTCCTAGGACTGACCCCTGTGGAACCCCGCTTGTCACAGGCGCCCACTCTGACACCTCGTCACGTACCATGACTCGTTTTTGCCTCCCTGTCAGGTATTCTCTGATCCATTGCAGTGCCTTTCCTGTTATGTGTGTGCCTGATCCTCTAGCTTTTGCAGTAACCTCTTGTGAGGAACTGTGTCGAAGGCCTTCTTGCTTTCCAAAAAAATGCAGTCGGTCCACCCCTCTCTCTCTTGTCTTACTTCTGTCACCTTGTCATAAAACTCTAGTAGGTTTGTGACACAGGATTTTCCCTCCCTGAAACCATGCTGGTTGTCAATTATACACTTGTTTCTTTCCAGGTGCTCCACCACTCTCCTCCTGATGATCTTCACCATGACCTTGCATAATATACACGTTAGTGATACAGGTCTGTAGTTTAGTGCCTTATGTCTGTCTCTCTTTTTAAAAATTGGAACTACATTTGCCATCTTCCATACCTCGGGGAGTTGCCCAGTTTCAAATGATGTGTTGAAGATCTTTGTTAATGGTACACACAATATCTCTGCTCCCTCTTTAAGGACCCACGGAGAGATGTTGTCTGGTCCCACCGCCTTTGAGGTGTCAAGTTCGCATAGCAGCTTCTTCACCTCCTTCTTGGTTATATGTACCTCATCCAGCACTTGCTGGTGCACCCCCCCTGCTGTGATTTCCTGGAGTCCTACTGGTTTCCACTGTAAATACTTCTTTAAATCTCGTGTTCAGCTCCTGACATACCTCCCGGTCGTTTCTTGTGAATTCCCCATCACCCTTCATCAATCTGATTACCTGCTCCTTGACTGTTGTTTTACTCCTGATGTGGCTGTACAACAGCTTCGGGTCAGTCTTGACTTTCGATGCTATGCCATTTTCATATTGCCGCTTAGCCTCCCTTCTTATCTGTGCATATTTGTTTCTGGCTCTTCGGCTAATCTCTTTATTTCCCTGAGTTCTCTGTCTTCTGTACCTTTTC
>NC_091307.1:2248306-2395806 GCF_038502225.1 Cherax quadricarinatus
ATCACATAACATTTGAAAATCATGAAGAATCACATCATTGGCTACTTTTCAAAAGACATGATTCCAACAGAGGGATGGATAATAAGACCTTTTGCCACTTAACTTTCAGAAATGAAAGATGATGACTCAGCAACAGAGGAAATGATTGATCTTCAATCCTCAGCTACTCTTAGAGAAGAATTTGAAAAGGTTGGTGTTCCTTTTTGGGTAAAACTCGCAGATTCATTTCCACTCCTTACTCAGCGTGCCTTCCAAGTGCTTGCTCCTTTTGTCACTAAATACTTTTGTGAATCATGGTTCTCAAGTTCAGTAGCAGCAATGAAGACAAAGGCCAGGAACCGATTGAAAGCCGATGATGATATGAGAGTAACATCGTCATGAACAGCTCCTCGCATAAACAAACTGATTGACTCAATGAATCAGCAGCGTTCCCACTGATACATGTTTCTGGTGTTTCTGTCTGGTTTTACCCAATGAATCAGCAGAGTTCCCACTGATACTGTTTCTGGTGTTTCTGTCTGGTTTTACCCAATGAATCAGCAGAGTTCCCACTGATACTGTTTCTGGTGTTTCTGTCTGGTTTTACCCAGTGAATCAGCAGCGTTCCCACTGATACTGTTTCTGGTGTTTCTGTCTGGTTTTACCCAATGAATCAGCAGTGTTCCCACTGATACTGTTTCTGGTATTTCTGTCTGGTTTTACCCAATGAATCAGCAGCGTTCCCACTGATACTGTTTCTGGTGTTTCTGTCTGGTTTTACCCAATGAATCAGCAGCGTTCCCACTGATACTGTTTCTGGTGTTTCTGTCTGGTTTTACCCAATGAATCAGCAGTGTTCCCACTGATACTGTTTCTGGTGTTTCTGTCTGGTTTTACCCAATGAATCAGCAGTGTTCCCACTGATACTGTTTCTGGTGTTTCTGTCTGGTTTTACCCAATGAATCAGCTGTGTTCCCACTGATACTGTTTCTGGTGTTTCTGTCTGGTTTTACCCAATGAATCAGCAGCGTTCCCACTGATACTGTTTCTGGTGTTTCTGTCTGGTTTTACCCAATGAATCAGCAGTGTTCCCACTGATACTGTTTCTGGTGTTTCTGTCTGGTTTTACCCAATGAATCAGCAGCGTTCCCACTGATACTGTTTCTGGTGTTTCTGTCTGGTTTTACCCAATGAATCAGCAGTGTTCCCACTGATACTGTTTCTGGTATTTGTTTGGTTTTATTTTTGTGATAAAAACTGATTGTATAATTATTTATTCAGAAAATAATGTTTTATTTATTTTTATTTTTGGTGGTACGAATGTATATTGCTATTTTTGTGCAAAACCTGAATAATTTATTTTTTCTGACCTTCATGTTTCTCTGTCCCTTAATGATGGCGATAATTTTTTTGTATGGAAGGGGGTAAATGGAGAAATACATCAAGCCGAGGGGGTTAATGATGGAGGAAAAGTTGAGAATCCCAGTCCTAGGACAAAGGCTCCCCATGTTCACTCTTTACATACTATAATCGTTATTTTCCTGAGTGATGCCTAATGTAATATTTATATTAATTATAATTACGCTTGAAATGTTGGAGTCTCTATTACTTGTATTTCTTTAATTTGTTGTTCAATGAGATGTATTAATAAAAAGTGTGTTATTCTTGCAATAAAATACTGCTGTTCAGCTTTCAGCTAAATTACCGACTGGGGTGTAGCTGCTGGGGATACTTACTCATTTTATTAATGAAACTGTCTCGAGTGTTCGTGGACTTCTCCTCTCGTGCACATTACTAACATTAACTTGCCTTTGAGGATAATAATACCATGACACGACAAATATAGACGAGAAAATGCAGAGAAGGGCAACTAAGCTTATGCAATTCACTAAGAAACTAGACGAGGAAAGACTTAAAGCACCTAACCTTTTTCTAACTTTGGAAACAGATGCTATGATGTCTAATTTCGGATATAAAACGGTTTTAATACACTCGAGCAAGATGAGCCATTTGAAGTGTAACGTAATTCAATAACTCGAAACAGTGGAATGTAATTTCCACGCAAGAGATGCAACTAGAGCGTGAGGCGTAGAAAAAGTTATTTCCATATTGAGTGTTTTATATATAATGCAATATATTTAGGTTAAAAATTACTAAGGTCAGATGGAAATAAATAGCTGAATCGGTCAAGGAAGGGTATGTGATATATACGTCTACCGAACACGGAAACAAATGTCTGTCTTGATTTACGCAAGAGTACTCAGGTAGCGTTTAGCTAGCTTACTTAAGCCCCTTATCTGAGAGAGATTTATACTTAATTTTTATTCTGATTTGAAGATTACAATTGAACTCAATAACCTTGAAGTCTTAAGTAGAAAATTATTACAGTATATAAAAAATAAACATTAAACTGTTAATTCTTTCCCTCCTCGGGCGGAGGTAATGTTGTGGAGAGATCTACAGAATTGTCTGGGAACAGCTCTGTCCTGTAAGGTTCATAGCTGCTTAAGTTAATAGAGAAAATGATCTGTCTGATGAAAGGTCTTGTCGCATGTGCATTTCTCGGTGCTGCTCAGGATGAATTTGAGAACGTGCCAAGATTTAACGTTGTTTTTAGGATTTTGTATAACCAGACAATGTGATACAATATTTAGTGGGTTTTAACTCACTCACACACACACACACACACACACACACACACACACACACACACACACACACATATATATATATATATATATATATATATATATATATATATATATATATATATATATATGTATATAGATAGATATATATATAGATATATATATATATATATATATATATATATATATATATATATATATATATATATATATATATATATATATATATATATATAAATATAGGGAGGTACCACCTCTAGAACTGTCGTAGGGACCCTCATCCTCAGAGAGAAGAATAAACTTGCTTCAGGGAAAACTTAAGGTTCTCCCTGAAGCTGTGTGAGAATTTTCTCCTACCACCCCCTATATTTCAAGTATATTTTATTTAAAGACAAAATACATTGGCCAAACATTCACAAAAATACAACAGAAAATAAAACAACATAGGTAACTCAGAGCTACATCTCGAATACTTCGTCCAGCTCCTCTGCGGTGGGCCGCGTGCCCAGAATGCTGCAGGCATTTCCTCTCTGGGTCGCAACACTGAGTCTCTGAAAGAGGAAGCTGGTCGCCCTGTGGTCCTTGATTTCTATGATGAGCTTTTCACCTAGCTCTTTGAGGAACTTTAGAGCACACTTGTCCCATGCTCCAAGGGTCTTCGACCCTATTGGAATGAAGTTATAGCAAGGGGGAAGGTCTTCATATTTTCGGATCTTCTGGGTCTCCCTGTGGCTGGCAGCTCCACCCCCTTCCACTACCGAGTATGGCAAGTAGGTGTCTGCCAATGTGGCAGCAAAGGTGTAGTCCCAGGCAATCTGCTTTCCATCCTCCCAGGGTAGCATAGTGGCTCCATCAGAACGCTTTTGACTTCCATCAGACTTCTGTATTTGGGGTTCCCGTTGAGCTGGGCAACGGGCTGTGGCGAGGCTTCTCTTTATGATATCATTGACCTCCTCATGCCTGGCATACTTCCCTTCTGCTGTGTGGCACACGAGACCATGAAGTCCGAATTGATCAGCTGTCGCCCTGCCGCAAATACACCTATGTTCGGTGAGGATGGGGGCGGCTAGGCGAAGAGCAACACCAATCCGAATGGCCTGTGGGTCGAGACGGGTGCCCAGGGAGGAATTGGGAACAGCTAACAGGAAATCTCCTGAGTGTGGTGCCTTCACTGCCAGGAGACGAGCTTTGTTCTTTCCTGAAGCATTGGAGAGCATTGTGTTGGCGATTTTTTCCATGATCGGTTTGTCCCAGTGGGACAATTAGCAAAACTCATTTAAAATTAAGTCTTTTCTAAAATTTTCTCTTACACGTTTAAAGATATATTTTTTCATTTATGTTAATGCAAAAACTTACCTAACCTTATTTTACTAAGCACAATTTAATTTGGTTAATTCCAAATAAGATAAGTTTACAATAATGTAATGCTAAACAAGCACAATGAAATATATTTTTTTTCGTTAGGTTCAGAATGATTTTGTCTTATTCGGCAAGAAGAGCGTTGCTACTTGAGTTGAAATCGCAAGTTTTACCTATTCTTCATTACACACACACACACACACACACACACACACACACACACACACACACACACACACACACACACACACACACACACACACACATACACACATACACACATACACACGTACACACTATATATATATATATATATATATATATATATATATATATATATATATATATATATATATATATATATATATATATAGAACCCTAGCTATGCCAATACCATCACTGAATGGGAGACTCTTGCTGCTCCAACACCAAACCCTAGTGCAGCACTGGCTCACAAACAGTCAAGCTGGGATGGCTCGATCGCTGAAAAGGTGCTTGCCAACATGCTCAGGGCTGCAACATCAGATAGGGAGACTGCCCGTCTCCAGGCTGTGAGCGCACTTCACTCCGGGGACTTCCTCCAAACAGTTCCCATTTCGGCAATGGGAACCCCACTCGACCCTAAGACCCTCCATATTGCAGTGGCTATGCGCCTTGCTGCCCCAATTCACACAGAATATATGTATTTGCAGTGAAGCGCAAGCAGACCAATATGGTCTACATGGTCTTAACTGTTCCAAAACCAAGGGCTGGCATGCAAGGCACAATGAGGTCAACGACATCATAAAGAGAACCCTTGCTACAGCTGGATGCCCAGCCTAGAGGGAGCCCCGATCACTAGCAGCCAACAATATCCACAACCCTGCAAACCGCCCCGACGGGATCACCATCTATCCTGGCAAGCACTTAGCATGGGACTATACCTGTGTGTCCACACTGGCTGACACCTACATCCATCACAGTGTTGGGCGACAGGGAGGAGCTGCTGACCACAGGGAGGATTACAAGATCAGCAGGTACAGGGACATAAGCCAACAGTATGGTAGATCAATGGTTCAGAGAACCGACACGTTGATAAATTAGACACATGTGCAACTGTTGGGTATCTTTATTGAGGAAACGTTTCGCCACCCAGTGGCTTCATCAGTCAATACAAAGGAGAATCTTGAAGAACAGGAGGAGAATGAGGTAATCAGTCCCTCAGCCTTGAGTCGATGTGGTCAGTCCATCGACTCAAGGCAGAGGGACCGATTACCTCATTCTCCTCCTGTTCTTCAAGATTCTCCTTTGTATTGACTGATGAAGCCACTGGGTGGCGAAACATTTCCTCAATAAAGATACCCAAGAGTTGCACATGTGTCTAATTTATCAAGCCAACAGTATCAATTTGTCTCAGTGGGATCAGAAACCTTGGGATCATGGGGAAAAAATGCCACACGTTTCCTCAAAGAATTGGGTTCCAGGCTCATCGACACCACCAGGGACCCAAGGGCAGCCACTTTCATGTTCCAGCGCCTCAGCGTAGCCATCCAGAGGGGAAATGCTTGCTGCATACTTGGCTCGCGTCCGGCTTCGGAGGAGCTGGAGGAAATTCATGATCTTTAATACATTGTACCATTGTATTCATGTTTGTGTTTTTCTGCACATGTATTCTGTTTATCAGTAAATGTTCACATAGAATATGAAATATATATAGGGGGTGGTAGGAGAAGAAAATATTCAAATAGCTCCGGGGAGAACCTTGAGTTTTCCCTGAGGTACGTTTATTGTCTTCTCTGAGGATGAGGGTCCCCATTCCAGCTATAGAGGTGGCACCTCCCTATATTTATTTGAATATATATATATATATATATATATATATATATATATATATATATATATATATATATATATATATATATATATATATATATATATATATATATATATATATATATATATATATATATATATATATATATATATATATATATGCAATAAGATCACAGTAAACAGGTGATCTCGGAATACGCAAAACAACCACTCTGAAAAAATAGAGAAATTCCAAGCGCTTTCGTGACTACTCACATTATCAAGGAACTATGTTCATAGATATATGTATATCTATATATATATATATATATATATATATATATATATATATATATATATATATATATATATATATATATATATATATATATATATATATATATATATATATATATATATATATATATATATATATATATATATATATATATGCAATAAGATCACAGTAAACAGGTGATTTCAGAATATGCAAAACAACCACTGTGAAAGAATAGAGAAATTCCAAGCGCTTTCGTGACTACTCGTATTATCAAGGAACAATGATAATACGAGTAGTCACGAAAGCGCTTGGAATTTCTCTATTCTTTCACAGTGGTTGTTATGCATATATATGTATATATATATATATATATATATATATATATATATATATATATATATATATATATATATATATATATATATATATATATATATATATATATATATATATATATATATATATATATATATATATATATATATATATATATATATATATATATATATTTATATATATATATTTATATGTATATATATATATATGTCGTGCCGAATATGTAAAACTGGTCAATTAGCAAGAACTCATTTAAAATTAAATCCTTTCTAAAATTTTCTTTTATACGTTTAAAGATACATTTTTTCATTAATGTTGATGTAAAAATTTATAATTTTGCACCAAAAGGAACTTAGAAAACTTACCTAACCTTTTTATAACAAGAGCAATTTATTTTAGCCTAACCCAACTAAATATATTTTAGATTTGTTAACAATAATTTAATACAAAACAAACACAGTGAAATATATTTTTTTCGTTAGGTTCAGAATGATTTTGGCGAAATTACTGCATACACAAATTTTCACTTGTCCTATATGGCAAGATAAGCGTTGCTATTGAAGCCAAGATCGCAAGTTCTGCCTATTCGGCACGACAACATATATATATATATATATATATATATATATATATATATATATATATATATATATATATATATATATATATATATATATATATATATATATATATATATGCAAGGAATTCGCTAGAGCAGGCAAAATATACAAAACACTGATCTCTGGCTGAAGGAGACTCTAACCTACGACCCTTGGAACCTTGTTAAAATCTCTAGTAAGGCTGATGCATGCAGGGGATGAGATGAAAAGCTGTAAGCCTTCTCCCTGAAAGCTGGCTGCCTTGGATCAACGTGTAGCGCAAGCTGTACGCCAAGGTATTGTCCAGTGTGGTGAGATTGGTATAGCACTGCGTACCTTGTTCCAAGGTTCGTAGGTTCGAGTCTACTTCTGCCAGAGATCAGTGTATATATATATATATATATATATATATATATATATATATATATATATATATATATATATATATATATATATATATATATATATATATAAAATGAGATACACTGGGAATAAGATAACATGTATTACCCCATAAAACCTACATTATGAACACTTCACTTCGCCAAGACTTAAGTCGTGGAGATAGTCCGTGTGCCCAGGATGCTGCAAGTATTTCTTTTCTTGATTGCATCACTGAGGCTCTGGAAAAAAAGCAGCTCGGTCTGGGGTCCATGGTTTTCTCTGACATGTTTGCCCTTAATTCTTTCAAAAACTCGATTGTTCTCCTTTTCCGTGGACGAAGAATCTCCAGTTATACTGGATCAAAGTTATAACATGATGCCACGATCTTGTACTTGTTGGTATTTTGGGACTCCCTGAAACTGGGAGCACTAACCCCCTCAGCTTTGGCGAATCAGAGGCAGATGTCAGCCATTGTAGATGCACAAGTGTAGTCCCATGCTATAAGTTACAAGTTTTCCAGGGATGTATGGTGGTTCCATCCGGGCGCTTCTTCCATTTGGTCTGATTAGCTGAGATACCCATTCTGATGGCCAACGGGCTGTTGCGAGACCTCACGTGATGATTACGTTAACCCCTTGGTGTTTTACTCGTGCATTCATTCTGACCTATAACTGATACAACCATAGATCCAAAATGTGCTGATGTGCTGTCACAGATACACCTGTGTTCTGTAAGAATGTGTACGTGTAGGCGATGCTCTACACCGATGTGAATAACCTGAGGGTCGAGATGAGTGCCAAAGGAATTATAAACATCCAAGAATAAATCCTCAGCATGAGATTTCCTTATTGCTAGAAGGCAATTCCTAATGGGACTGTTTATAGACTTTAGGAATGTAGTAAGATTGTAATAATAATAATAATAATAATAATAATAATAATAATAATAATAATAATAATAATAATAATAGTCTTTATTTCTACAAGTACATGTACAAGGTATACAGGCCTAGGTGACATCAGTGATATACTACTATGTAGAAAGCCCCTTGTTATTCAGAGTATTTCGGGAAAATTATGTTAATTTTGTCCCCAGGATGCGTCCCACACTAGTCGATTAACAACCAGGTATCTGTTTTACTGAGAGATGAACAATGACAGCAGATGTCTTGAAGAAACACGTCCTAATGTTCCTCCGTACCCGGGATCGGCCACCAGACCTCAGTATGTGAATCCAGAGATGAATCCTAATAACTGAAATAGGTCTTCGCTTTCATACTATAACCAAAGAGGCCCTATTCTAGAGAGCAGGATACGTATAAACGAACCTTAGGGTTTGATTCCCATCCAATCTCACGAGAATTTAGTGAGATCTCTTCTTTATTACATATCCAAGGACACTGTCACTGTCACTGGAGGGTACTAAATCGCCACTTATATTTTGTTGTTGAAGGAAGGTGGTAATAAAAAACATATTCGTACATCCGTGCCGGAGTCTGCTCATTGTTTCCTTGGTTGTGTGGAAAGTTTCCCTTGGAACATAACGTTGGTGAATAATACTTCCATGAAACTGTGTGAAGGTTAACCTGGTGTAGCATGAAGCTAATCGCCGGTTTGTCACTATCCTTTCAATAGCTGTTTTAGCACAGTGTCGAGAGTACGCAGTCGAGCATAATCTTTCCTTGACGGCACGGAGACTGTTTCCTAATATCTTGACTGTGGACAGTGTCACTATGTATTCTCGACACTGTACTGCTACATCCTTTAGAAGGACAGTGACGGACTTGAGATTAACTTCAATCTTCACTGTGGATACCTTCACACAGTTCTAGGCAAGATCTCAGCTATATGAACCAGTAACCAACTTCACACTGGCAGGAACACTCTCTACACAAAGCAAACTCCGAGACAGAAATAATATTTTTACCAGTGCGCTCTGAGGATTAACCGTAAACTTACAGCCACTGGAAGGACAGATTAGAAGTTAATATCACCTTTAATATTCAACATGGACACAATCCTATATATAAAGAGATAAATGAATTTTCACCTTGCCAAATGCCTCTTACTTGGCAAACTCCTCGATTTAACCTTTACAGTCAATTTCATAATAACGTCCATTCTGCCTTCGTGTGTTCGTTTTGTAACTTGTTATTTTATATCTGTTATGGCCAATGCATTCGACCTAAAGTAAGTTTGTTTAGGTACTGTACACAGTTATAAATGATTACAACTATCTTTGGTTTTAACATACAGTTTAAATCCATAAATCAAACGAAGTGGCTTATTTCCATCGGGGTTCTTGCATTACCTAACTGTTAGTTACAGTTTAATCAGTTATGATGATTAAGCATAGAACAAAATAAAATGAGAAAATAAAATGCAAGAAAATTAGCTATAATAAAATAAATTACAATAAAAATAAATGAATAAATATAAAACAGTTTCCTCTTGAAGCCTTCTACACTTGTCCCAGCAGAGTTTTGATATTTTCTGGAAAGAAGTTGAACAGTCTGGGTCACGGACATTGATGCAATGTTGTCTTATTGTTTCCACGGCTCCACTGCTCGTCATTGGGTTTATTTTATAATTTCTCCCATATCTCTCACTCCAGGATGCTGTTATGGCAGTATGCAGATTTGGGACTAGACCCTTAAGTACTTTCCACGTATATTTTATCGTGTATCTCTCAACTCCAGCGAATACGTATTTAAAGCTTGACGAATTCCAAGTTTCCTGGATTCACCATTTTTGTTAGCAATTTCCTGATACACGATTATGTTTCATGATTCTCTTGGTTTTAGTATCCAATGTCTCTCATGAGTTCTTCGTTCTTTTCATATCTACGCAACTGGAACTTATCACCAATGAACATCATGTTATTCTCCACTGCGGCATTTTTTCTGAGTCTTCTGCCGAAGTGATTTTCATGCATTGTCATAAAGTAAACAAAAGAAGAATTCATATATTTTTGTGCAATAAATATAATTGCACTACACTGGTGGTGGTGTTGGTGGTGTGGAGAAGGTTCTGGGTATTGTATGCATGAGAGGTTGGTGGCAGTGTGGAGAGGAAAGTGGTGGTGGTGTGGAGAGAAGAGTGACAGGGGGGCATGGTGTAGCTGATGTGAAGGGAATGGCGGAGGAAGAGGATGATGGTGGATGGTAGGGTAGTAGGGTGGTGATGGTGATACGGAGGGAAACGTTGGGGTGTGGGGAGCTGGGTTGTAGTGTGGAGAGGTGGGTGGAGGTTTGAACGGGAGAATGGGATGTGTTGGGGAGGGGAGAGAGAGAATATGGAGGTAAGGGCAAAATTCGTAGAGGAACGTGGAGGAGTGCAATGCGAGGGTAAGAGCCGCGTGTGGGTGTGGAGAGAAAAGTATTGAACGGTGGGATACAGAGCTCGTGAAGGGACATAATGAAGGGTGAAGGGGAAGAAGGGAGGGGGAGTGAAGAGGGGGAGAGAGAGATAAGAGAAGGGAAAGAGAGAAAGAGAAGAAGACAGAGATGGGGAACGGGAAAGACATAGTAAAGGATTCTGGTAATCAGTGGGGAAAGAATAGTCTTTCGAAATGCAGAGGTAAAACAATGACTGACAGCTACCTTGTTAAAAATACCTTTTGTGACAGGCACGTGTTGTTGTGTGGCTGCTGGACGAGGAACGTTGATCTTACAGAGAAAGTGGCTTTAAAGGATGCATTGTGTAGTGGTTAGTTGCCTCTGTGTGAGTGTGTACTCACCTAACTGTGCTCACCTAGTTGTGGTTGGAGAGATCGAGTCATAGCTCCTGGCCCCGCCTCTTCACTGGTCGCTACTGGGTCACTCTTCCCGCTCCATGAGCTTTATCATACCTCGTCTTAAAACTATATATGGTTCCTGCCTCCACTACATCACTTGCCAGATTTTTCCACTGCCTGACAACTCTATGACTGAAGAAATACTTCCTAACATCCGTTTGACTCATTTGAGTCTTCAGCTTCCAATTGTGACCCCTTGTGTCTGTGTTCCCTCCCTGGAACATCCTGTATCTGTCCACCTTATCTAATCCTCGCAGTATTTTATATGTCGTTATCATGTCTCCCCTAACTCTCCTGTCCTCCAGTGTCGTCAGGCCGATTTCCCTTAACCTTTCATCGTTGGACATTACCATTAGCTCTGGAACTAGCCTTGTTGCAAACCTTTGCAATTTCTCTGATTTTTTTTGACTTGCTTAACCAGGTGTGGGTTCCAAACTGGTGCTGCATAGTACAGTATGGGCCTGACGTACACGGTGTACAGAGTTGTAAATGATTCCTTACTGAGGTATCGGAACGCTATTCTCAGGTTTGCCAGGCGCCCGTATGCTACAGCAGACGTGGAGACGTACGTGTGTGTCTCACCTAATTGTACTCACCTAATTGTGGTTGCATTGGTCGAGACTCGGCTCCTGGCCCCACCTCTTCACTGACCGCTACTGGGTCCTCCCTCTCCCTGTTCCATGAGCTTTATCATACCTCGTCTTAAATCTATGTATGGTTCCTGCCTCCACTACATCGCTTGCCAGACTATTCCATTTCCTAACAACTCTGTGGCTGAAGAAATACTTCCTAACATCCCTGTGATTCATCTGATTCTTCAGCTTCCAATTGTGGCCCCTTGTTTCCGTGTCCCATCTCTGGAACATCCTGTCTCTATCCACCTTGTCTGTTCCAAGCAAGTATTTTGAACGTCGTCATCACGTCTCCTCTGACCCTCCTGTCCTCCAGTGTCGTCAGGCTGATTTCCCTTAACCTCTCTTAGTAGGATATTCCCCTTAGCTCTGGAACCAGCCTTGTTGCAAACCTTTGTATTTTCTCTAATTTCCTGATGTGTTTGACCAGTTGTGGGTTCCAAACTGGTGCTGCGTCTTGAACGCTTCCTTACTGTGGTACCGAACTCTATTCTCAGGTTTGCCAGGCGCCCATATGCCGCAGCAGTTATCAGGTTTATGTGTGCTTCTGGCGCCGTACTCGGTATTATACTCACCCCTAGATCTTTCTTCTGGAGTGAAGTTGAGCCAGTTGCTAGACCAAGCGTCCACCATGTCCAGGTCTCTTTGTAGACCTGTCTGGTCCGCATCTGATTTAATTCTCTTTATTAACTTCACATCACCTGCAAACAGGGACACTTCTGAGTCTATCCCTTCCGTCATGTCGTTCATATATACCAAGAATAGTACTGGTCCAAGGACTGACCCCTGTGGGACCCCGTTCGTCACAGGCGCCCACTATGATGCCTCATCACGGACCATGACTCGCTGTTGCCTCCCTGTTAGGTATTCTCTGATTCATTGCAATGCCCTTCCTGTTATATGTACCTGATCCTCTAGCTTCTGTACTAATCTCTTGTGAGGAGCTGTGTTGAAGGCATTCTTGCAGTCCAAGAAAATGCAATCAACCCACCCCTCCCTCTCATTTCTTACTTCAGTTACCTTGTCATAAAACTCTAGTAGGTTTGTGACACAGGACTTGCCTTTCATGGAACTGTGCTGGTGCTCCACCACTCTCTTGATAATCTTCTCTATGACTTTGCATACTATACATGTCAGTGACACTGGTCTGTATTTTAGTGCTTCATTTCTGTCTCCTTTCTTAAAGATGGGGACTACATTTGCCGTCTTCCATACCTCAGGTAGTTGCCCAGTTTCAATGGATGTGTTGAAGATTGTGGTTAGTGGCACACAGTGTCTCTGCTCCCTCTCTAAGGACCCACAGAGAGATATTGTCTGGTCCCACCGCCTTTGAGGTATCAAGGTCACTTAGGAGCTTCTTCGCCTCCTCCTCAGTTGTGTGTATTTCATCCAACACTTGTTGGTATATCCCTTGCTGGTGTACCCCACTGTCCTTCAGCCTCCATTGTAAATACTTCCTGAAATCTCATGTTGAGCTCCTCACATACTTCTTGGTCATTTCTTGTGAGTTCCCCAACTTCCTTCCTCAGTCTGATTACCTGGTCCTTGACTGCTGTCTTCCTCCTGATGTGGCTGTAAAGCAGTTTCGGGTCACACCTGACTTTCGATACTGTGCCGTTTTCGTACTGCCGCTGTGCATACTCTTTTCTTGCTCGCCGACTAATCTCTTTATTTTCCTGAGTCCTTTGCCTTCTGTACTTTTTTCATTCTCTAGCACACTTAGTTTTTGCCTCTCTACACCTTCGGGTAAACCAAGGGCTCGTTCTGCTCTTCCCATTATTTCTGTTACCTTTGGGAACAAACCTTTCCTCTGCCTCCTTGCATTTTGTTTTTACGTAGTCCATCATTTCGTTTATTGACTTTCTTACCAACTCTCTTTCCCACTGAACCTCCTGCAGGAAGGTCCTCATACCTGTGTAGTCCCCCCACTTGTAGCTCTACGATGTATTGAAAGCTCAGAACCACGTGGTCACTAGCTCCAAGGGGCCTTTCATATGTCATGCCCTCAATGTCTGAGGTACTCAGGGTTAACACAAGGTCCATTCTTGCTGGGTCATCCTCCCCTCTCTCTCTCTGGTAGTGTCCCTAACATGTTGGTGTGTGTGTGTGTGTGTGTGTGTGTGTGTGTGTGTGTGTGTGTGTGTGTTTGTGTCTATTAGTTGCAACTGTCGAAGTTGTCGAAGGCATTTGCCGATAAACATATTCACTTTTGTTTGTTTGTGTGTGTGTGTGTGTGTGTGTGTGTGTGTGTGTGTGTGTGTGTGTGTGTGTGTGTGTGTGTGTGTGTGTGTGTGTGTGTGTGTGCGTGCGTGCGCATGTCTGTGTATCTGTGTGTGTGTGTGTGTGTGCGTGCGCATGTCTGTGTATCTGTGTGTGTGTGTGTGTGCGTGCGCTTCAACTGTATTACATTGTAGCATTTTGGTGAATCAATTCGTGTACCCTTAATGGTAATGACTCCGGAGATCATCACATCACAGCCTAGTCTCAGTCTAAGAAACCATTCGTTCCCTAATGGCTTCTATCAGTGCTATACAGGATTTAATGAAAACAAGATTTAAATGGTGGAAAGAGGTTAGGTTCAGCTGAGAAATATAGGTTAGGAGGTGGTAAGTGTGTATGACGCTGTACTGCTGAGTCTCGGAGAGATTGAATTATATTCGTGAGTACCTCGAAGATGCTTAAATCCTCTCAAGAAGCATAATAATTATTACATTCTGGCAATCAGAGCAGAGAATGTTTGATACAGTAGAGTACACGTAGGATCTTATAAAATGGGAAGAACTTAGTTTGTTAATAAATGAAGACGACATATAAAGAACGGCGTTGTTCAGAATCAGCTACGACACCAGTATTTAACGCAGCTGTGCAAATCTCGTGGGATTATAGTATCTCTGATGTATCCTCGAGGATAAGTTTATCCTAATAAACCACTAAGAGGACAACGTGGCTTCGCCCATGCACAACACTTCTGTCACCTGACTTGACCTCTCTCCTTTTCGCCTGTGACATCTTTTAACTCTTGAAGACCTTTTTTTTTTTAGTAAGCTCTGTATAGGGCTGCCATAGTGAATAGTGGGCGAAACGTTTCCTTAATAAATGACTAAAGAATCCTGTATGCCTTTAACGAGACAGTGTTAAAGATGAATATGTCAGTGTTATTGTCTCCGTTATATAAGGATGCTGGCAATTGAGGTAGAGTGCTCGGTTTTGTACTTTAATACGAAAAGTTGCCAGGGCGTGACATTGAGATGTTATGTTGTTCAGAGCTTCATGCATGGTGCTCGGATCTTTTTATTATGAGTGTTTTGAGCACGCACATGTACTCACCTAGTTGTACTCACCTAGTTGTGTGTGTGTGTGTGTGTGTGTGTGTGTGTCTGATTGAGCAGATATATTTATGTGTGTGATTAAGGTGTCTATTATTGTGATTTGTTACTAAATCAAAGTATGACTGTAAGTTCATACATCCATACCTTAGAATAATACCGATTAATGTATCATACATTTACTATAAAAAAATTTGAACACAATGTATATTTTATTTCCTCTCATATACATTACTTCAGGAATTTGATTGTTTTCACGAACGTCAGGACTTATGATTGTTGCTATCATCAGCACTGATCCTGCACTCAACCACAATACTGAATGAGTGACAGCTTGTTAATGAATAAATATTATACATACTTCTAAATTTTTAATATAAAAATGTTATGCTTGGCAAAAAATTATTTGTTTAAAGATAATCTATTATTATTATTATTATTATTATTATTATTATTATTATTATTATTATTATTATTATTATTATTATTATTGCTATTGTTGTTGTTGTTATTGCCATTAATATATGGGTGTGCAGAGATAAGCAATGCACGTTTATATTGCAACGCAATAACAATGGTTTCAGTTCACGCTGAAATCACGAGCGTCTACTGATCCGTTAGTTGTTATTACTCCTTAAAATGATTGTCATGAAATAACAATAATCAAACAAATCTAAACAAAACTAACGTCCCAACTATGACATTATAAATAATCATGTTACTTACGTCTGGAATAACAACATAATAGACTAACTTGCATACATGAGGATGGATTGACTGTAGTCAGAGAACAGGAGGCCTTCCATCTTTTCTCTGAACAAACAACTAATTATTACGACCGTATGTTTTGGCAAATTAAACCGTTTATATTCTTGTATTAATATCGTTCCTTTCAAGGGAGATTAAGTTTATTTAGACACAGGTATACATAAACACAATTAACATGTAGACATAGTTACTTATTTTGACAGGGATCCTTGTAATATCTTATTTGTACCCTAAAAGTTAAAACGGTTGACGTATATTGACCCTAGAAATTGGAGCTGGTGTTTCCTTCCGTGGACTATATCTGATTTGCTTCGCATTTCTCACGAATCGTGTAACTCCTACGGGTCTTCTGTTACCGCATGATTATAATAATTTTGACTTCACGTAACTCGTAATAACACGATTACAAACAAGAGAATTATACCTAATTGAATTAATCTTACTAGCGACAGCTGGCCGAGTGGTTAACGCACTGGCCTGTGAGTTTCAGGACTCACTTGCCATGGGTTCACACCCCACCCGTTCCCAGATTTATAATAATTTTATTAAAACTTTATTTACATTTCTTTAGCTCGCCTACAACAAGTAAGCGAAGTTCCTCTCCAACAGCAAGATACAATGTTAGAGTCACGAGGGGAAATAATTTC
Source organism: Cherax quadricarinatus (assembly GCF_038502225.1). Lineage (NCBI taxonomy): Eukaryota > Metazoa > Arthropoda > Malacostraca > Decapoda > Parastacidae > Cherax > Cherax quadricarinatus. The sequence goes on from NC_091307.1 coordinate 2,264,851, forward strand.
ACATTTTGAATATCGAAAAAGAAAATAGATTTTAATTGTCATTTCTATCATAAATTGATTCTTTAAATTCGTGCAAAATCGTATGAACGCAAGGGATAATTCGAAATTACGTTGCACAATTAATCTATGCCAACATAAAGAAAATAACAAGAGGGCAATTAAATGTAACTCCTGTATGCTCAGCAAATAATTCTTCCTTTTTTTTCTTTGTTACATTTTATTCTATTCAGAGTTTTATTAGTTTATGTTGTTCGCGCGTTTACGCTACAATGACTCCTTTAACAGAGCAGCTAAAAGGTTGGTTCTTTTAGGTTCACACTGAAACAAACTGAACAATGTGTTGCTTTTGCAGAGAAGCTGGTGAGTCCACAAAGTTTTGTTTTAGTTATGATTTTTGTTATTGGTGTGACGCTCGTGTTTGTGCTGGTGCTCACCTGTGCTCACCTGTTGCCCACTCTTACTGGATGTACATAGGTGCACGTGGACCTATGTGTGTGTGTGTGTTTCTGTCCGTCTTTGTTGTTGATCTGTGTGTCTGTGTACAGTTATCTTCTGTGACCTGTTCTTTACCTGTGATTTTCTCGAGGGCCAGGCTTTCATGTCCTTCTATGACTTCATGTGTGTTTATCATATCTGCTCTTTTCCTTCTATCAGTTAGTGACTTCATCCTTTCATCATAAATCATATATTTCATCTGGCTTCATCCTTTCATCATATATCATATATTTCATCTGGCTTCATCCTTTCATCATAAATCATATATTTCATCTGGCTTCATCCTTTCATCATAAATCATATATTTCATCTGGCTTCATCCTTTCATCATATATCATATATTTCATCTGGCTTCATCCTTTCATCATAAATCATATATTTCATCTGGCTTCATCCTTTCATCATAAATCATATATTTCATCTGGCTTCATCCTTTCATCATAAATCATATATTTCATCTGGCTTCATCCTTTCATCATAAATCATATATTTCATCTGGTTACTTTAATGTAGCTCTTTGAATCTTTTTTACCTGTTTTTTTTTCTTTTTAACTATGAACTCTATGTTATTGTTACTATATTAGAGTTTTGGACTAATATATGTTGCCAGCAGTTTCTTTTTTCATTCCTCCTGGTAAGTCATTTATATAAATTGAAAGCATTATTGGGGCAAGTACCAATATATGTGCTTGCTGAGCTGACACTCAGCTCCTGGCCTAGTCTTCTAGACTACTTGGAGCGGCATCACTGAACCTTGGGGGTCTTGAAGTGTGTGTGTGTGTGTGTGTGTGTGTATGTGTGTGTGTGTGTGTGTATGTCAGACTGTGCTCGCGCTTTTGTTCGTACGAACAAACACATGTGCATATCTTTGTGTGTATATTTATTCAGATCAGTTCTCTACGTGTTTACACATATATAACACACATATGCAACAGTTAGACAACTTTATTCCGAAACGTTTCGCCTACACAGTAGGCTTCTTCAGTCGAATACAGAAAGTAGGCAGGAACAGTAGAGATGTGAAGACGATGTAATCAGTCCATCACCCTTAAAGTCGTAGAATTTGAGGTTGTCAGTCCCTCGGCCTGGAGAAGTTCAGTTCCATAGTCAGGAACTATCTGAAGATCAAGCGACAGTGCGGAGACTTAAATACTGTCGGAAGGAGAGGTGCAGGGTAGTAGTAGTAGTAGTAGTAGTAGTAGTAGTAGTAGTAGTAGTAGTAGTAGTAGTAGTAGTGAGAGGCCACTGACTATGGAACTGAACTTCTCCAGGCCGAGGGACTGACAACCTCAAATTCTACGACTTTAAGGGTGATGGACTGATTACATCGTCTTCACATCTCTACTGTTCCTGCCTACTTTCTGTATTCGACTGAAGAAGCCTACTGTGTAGGCGAAACGTTTCGGAATAAAGTTGTCTAACTGTTGCATATGTGTCTTACCTAACAACCTGTCGGTATTGTATACCATTTTGATGTACATATATAACAGTAAGGGTATCCCAAACTTCTTCTATGTGCTCATAAATGCATTTATAAACTCATAGATTTTCAATAATTTTGCTTTGAGTTTCTGCAAACATAATTAAAATAAAGAAGACAATAGCGTCGGCTCATAATATAGAAATCAGTAATGCATGATTTGTATTATTGATTTCTATATTATGAAGACAGGTATCTTTTTTTTATTGAGCCAAATTAATTACATCGCCAATGTGCTGCTATCCTACTCTGTATGGTACATGTAGTTACACAGTGGAAACAAAAGGTTGGGAGAGGGTGGATGAAGAGAGTAGTGAGCTCGTTGGGGCTGGTGTGGGCGGGGGGCGTGATGGGCGGGAGGTAGGGTATGGTCGAAGTAGGTATTTAGGCAGGGTGGATAGTTATATGGGTGTGGCCCCTCAAGGAAGGTTCCTTGATGTTGGTGAGGGGCTCTTGATTTAGGGAATTGGATCTGTGCTCCAGTTCCCCAAATTAAGCCTGAATGCCTTCCACATCCCCCCCCTAGGAGCTGTATAATCCTCCGGGTTTAGCGCTTCCCCCTTGATTATAATAATAATATATGGGTGTGGGCGGGGAAAGGAATGGGAGGAGGGGCGTGTGGGCAGGGGAAGGAATGGGCAGTGAGACGGGTGTGGATGAGGGAAGGAATGGGCGGTTGGAAGAAATGGGAGGAAGAGTGGGTGTGGGAGGGGATAGAAATGGGCGGAGGGGCGGGTGTAAGTAAGGGAAGAAATGGGTGGAGGGGCTGGTGTGGGCGGGGATGGAATGGGTGGTGGGACGGGTGTGGGCGGGGTAGCAGTGAAGGGAGAGGTAGGACGGGCGTTCCCCCACCAGCTGTCCACGGTTAAACTTTTTATTTTGAACTTTTTGTCGCTGTTGATGGCTATTGTGTCAGGGGAGAGCTACACTGAGGTCCTTACCCACCTGTTCTAGCTACCATGAGGTCCTCACCCACCTGTTCTAGCTGCCATGAGGTCCTCACCCACCTGTTCTAGCTGCCATGAGGTCCTTACCCACCTGCCCTAGCTACCATGAGCTCCTCGCCCACCTGCTCTAACTACCATCAGCTCCTCACCCAACTGTTCTAGCTACCATAAGCTTCTCACCCACTTATTCTAGCTACAGTGAATCCCTCATCCACCTGTTATAGCTACTGTGAAATTCTCACTCACCTGTTTTGGTTACCATGAGCTTCTCATTCGCTTGTTCTAACTACCATGAAGTCCTCACTCACTTGTTCGCTCTAGCCACCATCATGCTGATCTGTATATTGATTGGATAAGGAGAGGGAGGGAAGGAAGCTAGGAGAGAGGGAGAGAGGGTGGGTGGAAAGAATGCACGGAAATGAAAGAAGCAATCTGGCAGGGAAGAAAAAAAAGGATGGAAGAAGGCATGGAGTGTGAAGTACGTGTTCGCGTGCAAGATGGTTGTTACGAATTTTCTGTAAGTTCGAGTGGCGACCCTTCCTTCCTGAAGTAAAATCAACAATGGAGTTAAATACAAAAGGGTCCACACTGGACACAGAATTGACACAACCAGTTCTCTCTGAAACAAAGTTTCGAAAATGAATGTTTAGAGAAAAGAACACAAGTTCAACATTGAATGTGAGAGAGAAAATCGAAGTTTGCAAGTACCCACAGGACGCTGTGCAGAAACAAGATCAACCTCTGAGACTGTCCACAATGAGAGTCTTAGGTATTTTTTTTTTTATTATTAATTTTTTTTGTGCATTTGAGAGCATAGGTCTCGTGCGTCCAGGTCCGCGAGTTAAGGATGCCTGCTTCATGAACTATGTGTGTGGTGGGGACAAGGCAACACCCGGCAGGTAGTTAAAGACCAAGTCCAATCAACTTGTTAAGCTGTGCTGAGAATTTTTCACCAGGACTCACCAGTGAACACCACTTTTCTTTTTAGCGTGCATTACGTATCAACCAATTCTGATAATATTACAGTCCAAGGAAAAAAGAGCGAAGGAATTAGACGTCCACATTTAGGCTATCTTCTGAGTCGAATGCTTCACTTCTATATAGATAAAGGAATATCATGAATTTTGATGTTTGGGATAAGGATAATAAAGCAGAATGATCTCTTTCCACCCTCCACTCCCTTCAGCCATAGATAAAAACACTCGCCACAATTTTGTATCATTAGCCGATAATACCAAAATAAGTATGGAAATCACCTCGGTAGAAGGTTAAAAAAATTACACAAAGGTTTTCCAGAGGGCAGTGGAGAAAAATTGTGATAAGTTCCAGCTGCTTAGATATGGAAATAATAAAGAACTCAAAACCCAAGAATATCATCAAATAACATAAAAGAAACACGTGGAAGATCTGGGAGTAATTATGTCGGCTGATCTTTTATTTCAAAGAACAAAAAAGGCAAATGTCATGATAGCCAGGAAAATGACAGGGTTTATAATGAGAACTTTCCAAACAAGAAGAGTAGTGTCAATAGTCATACTATTCTAATCGCTTGTGCTCTCTCGTTTGGAGTATTGATCAGTGCTGACGGCCCTGCTCAGGGCAGGAGATATCAGTGCCGAATCAGATGCAGAGATCATTTAAGGTTCACATAGACCCAATAAAAGATTTAAATTACTGGGAGCGCCTCAGAGTTCTAAATATGTACTCACTGGAACAGAGGAGAGAGAGATATTCGTGTTAAAATATACTTGGAAAGTATTTGAGAGTCTAGTCCCAAATCTGCATAATTTCATAATAACATACTAAGATGAGAGATATGGGAAAAAGAGTAAAATAACCCAGTGGAAAGCAGGGGCGCCTGGGGCACACTAAGAGAGCTTTTTATCAACATCCATTGCCCCAGACTATTCACCTTCTTACCAGAGATGTCAGATGCACTGCTGGGACAAGCGTAGAAGTCATCAAGAAGAAACTGGATAAGTTTCTCCATCTAGTACCTGGCCAGCCAGGCTGTGTTGGATATGTAGGCCAGCGGGCCGCTAACAGCAACAGTCATGTTGTTCAAGCAAGCACCAGATGAACCTGGCTTCGGGTGTACAAAAGTATCGAAACTCATCGAAGTATATCAAAGGGAAAGGCAGCCCCTGAAGGAATTGTAAATAAGGAAAATTTGCACCATACCATATCAGAAAAATTTAATGGAAATTGCAGATATAGAGATAGATGGCTTGCACTGGCCTCAGCTACCTCCATTAGAAGGAACTGTTCGTATCATAACTACAAGTGTAACTCCACTGCTACACATAGACTCCAGTTACCAATGGTTCTACCTTAAGATACTCGGGTGCAGGTGGATGTGCACCAATACTTGACAATCACAACAACTACCGTTACTTTATTTATGCTACTGTTACTTTTATTATTAACTTAGCTCATTGTCAACTGATCATCGTAATGTAGTTGCTAAAAGTGACTACATCAGCACTGTATCCAACTGATGTCTGTATTTACAAATAATGTATTAATGTTGGTAGAATTACCGACAATATGTTAGGTATAAAAGACACAATGCAAGTAATGTGACATTTTTATTGTGGCAACGTTTCGCTCTCGAGGAGCTCCTGGAGAGCTAGACGTTGCCACAATAAAATGTCACATTACTTGCAACTGTGTTCTTTTTACCTAACAATACACAAATAACCCGCGTGATTTGTCAATGGTCTAAGTCGGATCGAAACGTCGTCTTAAGTTTTTTTTCTCCTATGTGCGGGTTATTTGTGTGGAATGTCAGTGTAGTATCGGTGTTACGTAATCCAAATCTGAAGTTGTGAAAATTACCATTCTGTTATCTTTGCTGCTTGTAGATAGACACTGTTTGGTTCCTTTGACGTAGATGATAATGATTACTCCAAGTTTCTATTTTTCTTATTAATTTAGCATGTTGCTCAAATTACATATTCAATTTTGAGGTTCTTATATTCAAAATGCACTACACGTTTTGCGAGTTTAATAATATTAAAATATAGATTGATACATTCGTCACATACATTGCTCAACGAAACAGTGTTTCCGAAGTGGCATGCCGGGTAGCCCCCAAGGACGATTAATAAGCTGTAAGGAGATGGGTAGGAACGTGGGTATTTCGTTGCACTCTTTCCAAAATAATCGTCTAGGAGAATAATCTCTCCGGAGTGAGTATTGCGGTCACACACGTCATTCATAGCCACATACTTGTAGGATGTAAGTGACTCTGCTCTAGGATCGGGGACGGATTAAGGCATGGGTTTTAAGGGCTGCAGCCCGTTGCCTCCGCCAGCTGGAGAGCCTCCAGAGATCAGGTGAAAATTGTTCAGTTACTGCTGTAAGTTTATAATTATAGTATGTTATTACATCACGTATATGATGAGCTATTACTGTTGGGATTTTTTTACCTTTTGAAAATATCACTGGGGGACCTCACAGTACCTGTAGCTTAGGGACCTCACAGTACCTGTAACCCAGGGGCCTCACACTACCTGTAGCCCAGGGGCCTCGCACTACCTGTAGCCCAGGGGCCTCACACTACCTGTAGCCCAGGGGCCTCACAGTACCTGTAGCCCAGGGACCTCACACTACCTGTAGCCCACAGGCCTCACACTACCTGTAGCCCAGGGGCCTCACACTACCTGTAGCCCAGGGACCTCACACTACCTGTAGCCCACAGGCCTCACACTACCTGTAGCCCAGGGGCCTCACACTACCTGTATCCCAGGGGCATACAAAATTTGAATCCCGCTCTGTCTATGATTTGAGAGCGTCGTATTGAGCTGCTTAATTTTGCGCTGCCTACAGCTTGTCTTAACAAATTAGCAGAGTTAAAAAAACCCACAAAGGTTCATTCAAGACGTTTGTGAACTTTTATGTGTGTGTGTGTGTGTGTGTGTGTGTGTGTGTGTGTGTGTGTGTGTGTGTGTGTGTGTGTGTGTGTGTGTGTGTGTGTGTGTGTGTGTGTGTGTGTGTGTGTGTGTGTGTGTGTGTGTGTGTGTGTGTGTGTGTGTGTGTGTGTGTGTGTGTGTGTCCGCGTATGCTTGTGCTATTTCTGTTTTTAGTTTGGAATATTTTTTTTGCGTGCATGCAAGTGTGAACGATATTTTTTCTAGATACATAAGGCACTCAATAATCTTTTGGTAAAAGTACTTTGAACATTTTTAAGGTTTCCCTAGCAATGTTTCTTGGTCATACATCACTGTGAGGAAGAAGAGATACAGCTGTTGAGCAATTTTTGTTGTGGCAACGTTTGGCTTAATGTACAGCTTTCTCGAGTTAATTTTGCCATTCTGACCAGAGAATATATTGACTTTATCATACTTTACATCGAGCGAAACGTTGTTACAATAACTGATTGTCCAGTACTTATGTCCTTTCTTCATTGTTTTATTACTGTCTTCAATACGTCTTCAAATCAAATAATAATTAAACCTGCGTCCCATTAGATTTCTTTTTGTAGACGTAGAGAGTAAATATAGAGGGAATAGGGAAGAAAGGTTTTGATAAATTAAACACGTGTTCAGCGCTGAAGAATATTTACTATGGAAACGTTTCGCCACACAGGGGATTTCATCACTCCAATACAGAGAAGAATAGTGGAGATCAGAAGTGGAGATTGAAGTAATCATTCCCTTGCGCATGTGTTTAATTTGTCAGCTTTTCGATTATTTGAACTATTCACCTACATAAGAAAGATTTTACTGGAATACCCAACCCTGGGGTAAACCACTGACCATGCTGAGATACTTTGTCCCGTGGTGGACTCCTGACGATAGTGATGTATTCTGACCAGGGACAACCCCGCAATCATGCTGATGTATCTTGCACTGGGGACACCCCGTGACCCTGCTGATATATCTTGCCCTGGGGCGGACCCCTGACTGTATCACTGACACTAGCTGAGGTTAAGTGTCTCTTAGGACGGAAAGTTTCCGCCTCGAAAATTGCCAGCGCCGCCTAAGTTTTACCTCGACTTGTATATTTATAATTCGTTATTCTATTCTGAAAATCGGAAACTTTTAGTTATGAAAAAAAAAGGTCACAGCAGTCTGATGTGAAAATCAAGTATAATATTTGTGCACTCATCCCAGTTTGTCTGGCATTATATATATATATGTATATATATATATATATATATATATATATATATATATATATATATATATATATATATATATATATATACGTATATATATATATATATATATATATATATATATATATATATATATATATATATATATATATATATATATATATATATATATATATATATATATATATTCATTTTAATACTGTGGATCAAAAGGTGGTCCCAAGCTCAACACACTCACAGTCGGGTTCGATTCCCCGGCTGGGCAAGTCTCTGTACCCTTGTTGTCCTTGTTCTTCTAGCCCTCTATGACCTATACGAGCTTAGCACTCATTTTTTTATTAACACATTGGCCGTCTCCCACCAAGGCAGGGTGGCCAGAAAAAGAAAAACTTTCATCATCACTCACCCTATCACTAAATTGCCAGAGGCGCGCTTACACTACAGTTATAAAACTGCAACATTAACACCCCTCCTTCAGAGTGCAGACACTGTACTTCCCATCTCCGGCCTGCCGGTTTCCCTGAATCCCTTCATAAAAGTTACCTTGCTCAAACTCCAACAGCACGTCTAGTATTATTTCTAATTATAATAATGTTTAATAATAATAATAATAATAATAATAATAATAATAATAATAATAATAATAATAATAATAATAATAATAATAATAATAATAATAATGCTCACTTGCAGTAAATTACTGTGAAGGAGCTCCGTAAATACCACAACAACTACTAATGCCCAGCAGTAAATACTCGTGGTGCGTGCCTAGGTAACGGCTGTGGGTCGCAATGGTGGGGAAGGTGGTGGGAGAAAATGAAGTACGGAGTCCTCGTTTTGAAATTCGCCGATGAAAGATAATACCGTATAACCTATAAATCGAACTTTGTGAAGAAAACAACAACATAATTATCGTGGCTTCCATCCTGATCTTAATAACTCACGAAATCGTAATGACACGAATGCAAACAAACCATACCATACGTCGCGTTAGCCACTAGACCAGCTAGCTGGTCTAGTGGCTAACGCGACGGGCTGGAGTTTTGAGACTCTATGACCGCGGGTTCAATCCCGGCCCGGGTATGGTTCGATCTTAATAAGCTGGAAGCTACAGTTTTGTCTCCTTACAAGGGCCTCCTACACTTATTCTACCTCGACTGTTTGACGGATAAGTAAAAGTGATCTCTACCATATGTGGGAGATACAATTTTTTCCTCTTAAATATTGGTGCTGGAAAAGTTGCTGTTTCCCATTGAAACTGTGATTAGTTTGTCCATTAATTCCTGTCAAAAACTTGGAAAGCTATATCAAGTTTTAATTATACAATAATACCGGCTCTATTTTAGCTTAGGACGTTGCTTTTGTTTGACTGTCCGTTCATGTTTTTGTTAGTGAGTGTTCTTGTCCGTAAGCGTTCTTGTGCGTAAAAATTCTTGTTCATAATTTTATTTGTAACAATTTTCGTTCGTATATGTTCTTGTTTGCAGGAGTATCTTCTTCAGTGTTTTCGCCTCATAAACAATCATATCATTTTTTGAGAACTTGATATAAGCCTGAGTGTTTGTATAACCTGGTAGTCCACCCTGGGGTAAGCCAACCACCTCTCTTCTCCCCTGTCCAGTCAACTACCATCAATTATTTTAATCAGTGTACAAACCAGTTAATTAGATGAAGGCAAGAACACAAGCTCTATGCAAGCTTTGTCCATGACTTGCTAAAACTCTACATAAACCGAAAGATTATTCCAATAAAAGCTTGCTGTAATTTGTGTTTTTTTACTCAAATACTTATTGGCAATAGGCAGTTTCATGCAATTATTTAGAGAGTAGAAATGTGCCTCCTGCCCTGTGTCATAACCTCCCGTCTTATGACGCTAGAAGTCCGTAACAAAATGTTGGGTAGTTGATACCCAGTTGAATTATTACGCTTACTGGAAAGCTCTAAACTCGTATGAATCGTCTAGTGCCTGAGAAATGTGAGGCAGTTAGGTGAGCCCGGGGGAATGGGAACTACCCTCACAGGGTGCTTGCTTAAATTAAAATGCAGCATATTTTTTCAGCGTGAAAGGTTGGAACGTTTAGTTTAAGATTGTTGTGTCTATAATTCCTAAGTAATGGTGATGCCAGCTTTGCTGGAGCGATATCTTTAAAGCTCTCGTAGCTGCTGAAACCTAAAGGAAACGCTTGACGATATCCGCATTGCTTTGTTGAAGACTCCTAGCTCAGGAAAAAAGACTTCAACACTGTATGAAACCTATCCTGTGTGATGGAATTCTACAAGAAAAACAGTTGGATTTTGTTCTCATTATGTAGCTATCATATAGAATAGGGTAGCAGAACACTGCAGTCGTATCTAATTTTGCTAAATGAAGAAACACTCTCCCAACCAGCCAGTAGCTCACCTCAAGATACCCGGGGCAGAGAATCAACGTGTAACACTCAGTGGCTGCGCCTTCACCTCTTGCCGATCCTGCAGGCGTCCCCGCCATGGCTTCACCAATATCCCCTGACTTTGAGAGGCTCTAGAGGAAAGATCCTAGCTATCCTGCAGGATTCTAAGGGTCTCAGAGAAAGTAAGCTTGCACGTCCTTCGGCAGCAGTTGTCGCTACAACACCAGAGATTGTAGACGACTCATTTGAATGTACCTGCGAGCTTCCTCTGTTTGGCGTGACCCTGCCAGGGAAGGGGTAAGGGTTTTTAATCCAGGGCGTTGAAGTTATCATCATACAGGATCAGATCTGATTACCTCCTATTTCCAGATGCTGTATGATCCTCACGCACGTGGTTGAAATGTGTTTATTATAATCATATGTGAATGTTTCATCCATGTATGTTTCACCTACATAGGTACATTTGACTGAAACATACATATGTGTCTGAAACATATGTGTCTGAAACTTGGATGAAATTAGAAGGGCAAACATAAAACAAGAGAAAGTAATTATTGACGTTTACACATTTGTAAATCTCGTTATGTGAAGATGTTGCAGTAATACTGAAGAAGAAGAGGGAATATATGAGTCTAATATATTAATGTATAAGACTCGCCTGAGGGCGCTTGAAGAGGCAAGAGGAGGAAGGAACAGGAGAAAATTAATGAATGTTGATGTTGCTTAATGAATAATTGGACTCCTAGAGTCATGCTATACATTGTAATAAAGTTGGTAGAATTACCGACAATATGTAAAGTAAAAGGACACAAGTGCAACTAATGTGACATTTATTGTGGCAACGTTTCGCTCTCCAGGAGCTTTATCAAGCCATTACAAACAACACACGGACACAGAGGGTATATAAAGGCTCAGAGTGAGGTGCAATACTAGTGAGGTACCATTTCGATGTTCACTAGTGGTAGTGGTAGTAGTAGTAGTAGTAGTAGTAGTAGTAGTAGTAGTAGTAGTAGTAGTAGTAGTAGTAGTAGTAGTAGTAGTGGTAGTGACAAAAGTAATACAATATGGTAGAGCAATTAATTCGTACATGAGTAAAAGGATATAAAAGCTATTACTTGGGTAACAAAAATAGGTTGGACAAATATAGAGTGGAAAGAGGCAGCTTGTTTCAGTGTTCACTCTCTGTAATGTGCTTTGTGTAGTATAACAGGAGAGACTATGTGATGGCAGGGTTTACTGTTTTCAGGAGGATTCTTGCTAAGACTTCGGAGATGGTGAAGCTGCCGTTGTTTTGTTTAATTGTATTTGAAACAGCGATCAGAGCTGATTCGAGGCACTTGCGTCTGCGGAAATTAGTTTCTTTGATCACTAATTGGGAGTCTCTGAATTTCTGATTTTCATCAAAGACTGCAAGAAAAGAGCTCTTCAGATCATTAATTCTCCACGCATCAACACCACTCCCAACAAAGTTATAATTCTTCCCAACAGCCAGGGTGCACTGAACGTCTCAAAAGTTAACACCAGAGTCGCCATCGCTTCTAGCACTTCAATAAAGGATCTAACCCGGACAAAATCGAAGCACCACGAACCAGTCAATGCAGTTTACACTATACCCTGTGGAGGCTGTGACAAGATTTACGTAGGTGAAACAGCAAGAAACCTCGACACCCGCCTCAATGAACACATTTACGCATGTAGGAACGATAACTTGAACAACGCCTGTGTACAACACCGAAATTCCACCAATCATCTCATGAAATTCAGAGACGCCCAATTAGTGATCAAAGAAACTAATTTCCGCAGACGCAAGTGCCTCGAATCAGCACTGATCGCTGTTTCAAATACAATTAAACAAAACAACGGCAGCTTCACCATCTCCGAAGTCTTAGCAAGAATCCTCCTGAAAACAGTAAACCCTGCCATCACATAGTCTCTCCTGTTATACTACACAAAGCACATTACAGAGAGTGAACACTGAAACAAGCTGCCTCTTTCCACTCTATATTTGTCCAACCTATTTTTGTTACCCAAGTAATAGCTTTTATATCCTTTTACTCATGTACGAATTAATTGCTCTACCATATTGTATTACTTTTGTCACTACCACTACTACTACTACTACTACTACTACTACTACTACTACTACTACTACTACTACTACTACTACTACCACTACCACTAGTGAACATCGAAATGGTACCTCACTAGTATTGCACCTCACTCTGAGCCTTTATATACCCTCTGTGTCCGTGTGTTGTTTGTAATGGCTTGATAAAGCTCCTGGAGAGCGAAACGTTGCCACAATAAATGTCACATTAGTTGCACTTGTGTCCTTTTACTTTACATGCTATACATGTTGAGAATTTCTAGCAGTGGCTTTAGTTGGATGGCGAAAAGCCGACAAGTATGCAAACAAAGACACAAGCCTTCATTTGGACATCCATTTACTTTGATCATACCTTACTTAAATCATGGCTTAAAATGTCTGAAAATTAGAGAGAATCGTTGTCTAAATGTATGCTTGTTCTGCTAATTTGTGTCTCGTCGACAATGTTTTTCTGTCCAGATTATAAGCCCCATTTAAGCATGAAAATGATGGAGCCCTCTAAATACATGCATTGTGTACAGAGATTTCCATAGTGAAAAATGACACATTTTATAGTAACATGACAATGCATAAGAAATTCGGAAAAAAGGAAGAGCTCCTGAAACCGTGTATAACACTGCAAGAAGGCGTTTCAATAAAAGGGCATGCCTTTGAAGGGGAATGAGAGGCTTCCAGAGGCTGTGTGATGGTATTTCAAGGTATGTTAGAGCTCCACGGTGGGAGGTTCAGGCGAAAAGGAGTGAGTGAGTGAAAGCCCTTAAGGACGACTGGAGGTCTCTAAAGAAGTTTGAGCGCCCTTGAAAAATACGCGAGGGCCCCTGAGGCTACATGTGGCTGGTGCAGCAGCAGCGTCGTCGCCGCCGCCGCCGCCGCCGCCGCCGCCGTCGCCGCCCCTGACGGGAGGGGGCCACGGCCTCTGCTCCCCTCCTTCTCCTAACCTGAAGGTGTTCTAAGCTTTAACTCACCCAGGTTATGACGCAACGTATTGACATTTTCCCTGCCTTCGACCCTGCTGGTTCTCATTTCTTCTCATTCTTTCAGTCTCTGGCTCTCGTTTCTTCACACACCCTCTCCCTTCCATTTTATCCCATTTCGTCCCCCCCCTCTCCCTCTATCATTCTTCCTCTTTCTTTCTTGCTTTCCCTCTGTCCCTTTCTTCCTTGCTGCCGTTCTCCTTTCATTTGTATACTTTACTCCTCAATACATTCCTCCCTATATATTCTCTTTTCCCCCTTCCCTTCTTGCGTCATACATAATCATTTAAATCGCTGAGATTCCTCTTTAAGTTTTTCCCTTCTTCCATTCTTGCTTAATCTCATAATCATTTAAAGTGTTGTAATTCATTTTAAGCCGTATTAAGGAAATATATGAGTTAGTAGACTGAGTAATGATCACATCCAGGTTCAGAAGTGAGTAACCTTGGGTTATTCACCGGGAAATAGCACATGCTCAGGGGCCGTTGAGTCACTCAAGATTCAGACAATAATAAATCTGTGACTACAAGTCTATGCTTCCTCCCCTATCCTTCTCCCCTGTTTTCTTCCCCTTTTTGTCGCTTCCCGTCTCCATCTACCCTTGATGCACAACAGTCGTTATCTCAACTTGCGGTTTTATCGTGCGGTTCTCCTTATGTTGTGACTTCTCTTCCTTGTTATTTTTGTTTCCATCTTTCTCGCTCCTTTTCCTTATCTTATTTACTCTTCTTCAAGTCTCATTTATTTTTTATATGTATTATCTCTCTCTCAGTCTTTGTATTTCTTTGTCTCCTACATGATACATAAACACAAACGATTATGACACTGTTCATATTTGGGATATGAAACACAAATTTCAAATAACACTGAAAATCGGCTATAGTATTTATACTTGTGTTGGATATCGTAGTGGACGTCTAATAAGGGTTTAGTTATTATCTTGCTTTAGCTCATTTGAAGGTCTTGCTATGATATACAACCTGCCTCCCACAGTAGTTTCTTAACACAGAAGGCTTGCTTATACATCTCGCCTTCCCTAGGAATTGAACCCGTGAGATTTCAGCTCTTAGTCAAACGCTCTGAATACTGAAGTTTGTGTTTCAGCTTTATGAGGTACTCTGTGTGTTCTGTGCTGTCAGTTGTACTGCAGTGATAGCCAAGGTTTTCCGGCGATCCATTTTTGCTCCTATGAATATTATTATATTAATTTCTACGTTATTTAATGCTTTTAAAACGAGGTTCAGAAAGTGTTCTGGGAAGAAACAGAGTTACGACTGTCCGTCAGTGTTTTTTTTTTTTTTACAGAAGCGACTATCGAGAAATCCCAGAAACTCTCATTTTTTAAACCGTAAAAAAAAGTTAAAAATGATCCTACTTAAGCTTAACCATTCATGCGTAAAATAAAAAATGTCGAATTTTCTATATAATAAAATCTAAATTAACTATCTTACAATTGTGTAACACGCGAATTTGAATTTTGAATTATATAGGATGCTGAATGCTTTAATGGTGTATACTCCAGAGTTGGTCTGAAATGTTGAAAAATATTTTAAGAGCACTTACAGCAAACCAGGAGTGATAATTCGAAAATTAAATTAACCTTGAACTTTCTTTTGAAGGTCAGAGGCAAATAAAAGTGTTTATCAGGGTAAAATCCAATTACATATAACACATAGAAACATAACGAGCTTTTCATATGTTTGCAGGTTATTATCTTTATGAACGACAGGATTTTAGGTTTAATTTGCAATGTGCTCCAGCCTGTTATGCTAGAATTATATGCTTTATTTTTTTGCGGATGCACTGAGAAGAAATTTAGAAAAGAAGAGTACAGACACTTAAGTTCGCTTAGGTTAAGTGTTAAGGTGGAAGGTTTGTGTAACCACTCCAAGAGATATTTCTTTTTAGAGTGTGTGGATACTAAGATATACATCTTTTCCGGCACTATTACTTAGGATGTAGTAGATTACAAGAGTATAGAATTAATGAGACTGAACAGTGTAAATACCTAATTACCAAGACTTTCAGTATTTTACAAAAAAAAAAATGAAGGATTTGTTGCAGTTACATATAGTAATGGTAATGTGTAATTATAATGATGCCTGTAGATAAGTAGACTGTTAATTGTATAGGAAGTGATACTTTCATATTGAAATAATGAAGGTGGTGTTGTAATGTACTCTTTTACGGCGATATGTTTACTCACAGCATGAGCGGCGCCAGTCAGTGGTCTTGCTCAAGACAAAATTATGTGTAAAAAATAGTTACTTAAAATCATTTGTGTTTTCATTTATATTTCTCTAGTGATTCCTCTAGTCTAATAGTCTTTCTTAGGCGCTCTTTTTCTTTAAATGGGGGAGGATGGGAAAGAGTGCACTGGTGTAGGCTCGTATCAAGCCTTGAGTCACTACCGTCCATTTCCCAGACTCAGTATGGCTCCTATTAGTTTAGCGCTTTTTCATTAACATATGGCTCATATCCGCTCTCTTGGGTGGGTCATACAACATATTTTGTGGAGCATATCGCGTTTCCTCAGTTTAAAAAAAATTACCTGGGGAACTCGCATAGACTGTCAGGCCATCCGCAATTGTGTAGCTCCTCGCCCAGTCGTCCCGATTCTCACCGAACACAGGTGCATCTGCAGCAGCAGCGTGTCGACGGACCAACTAGGGCTCTGTGATCTCATATGCCATAAATCTGAAGGAAAGCATGCCGGATATGAAAAGGCCAATGATATTAAACGAAGCCTCTCCTTAACCCGGTGCCCAGCATAACAGGACCTACTCAGCCCCAATGGCAGCCAGAAGCACCTGGATGGAGTCACAGTCCTGCCTCTTAGAGACGATAATCAAATACCATGAGACTACAGCGGTAGTATACGCTGGCCAACACCTACTTGCGACACGACTAAGCTGAAGAGATTGGTGCTGCCACTTACAGGGAGACCCAATGATCAACAAATACAAGGACCTGGTACCATGTTATAACTTCGTTCCAATGAAATCGGAGACTCCTTGAAAAGTTGAGTAATTGCTCAGTCAAGTTTTTTTTAACGGGAATTTGAGTGACAAACTCGTAGAGAAAACTAAGGACCTCAGAGAGACCGGCTTTCTTTTCCAGAGACTCAGTGTTGTGATCCAGAGAGAAAATGCCTGCAGCATCCTGGGTACACTGTCTGCCTTTGAGGAACCGGAGGTGTTTCAATTATAGGTTCTATGTTACTGTTGCGGCCCCTGCCAAACTAGCGGTTAAATAGTTAACCTGCCGGCCGGCAGTACCACTGGGTGCGTCATCAAACCCAATGTGGGGGCTGCTGAGCCGGCCTTAGAGCAGTAAGAGCCTGAGTGCCTCACGGTACACACCTAAGCAGTAGGTACCTGACCACCGAAGGGTACACGTCTACTGGCTTTAGTAACAGTATGTACCAGAGCGCCTCGCTGTACACACCTAAGCAGTAGGTACCTGACCACCGAAGGGTACACGTCTACTGGCTTTAGAAATATTATGTACCTGAGCGCCTCGCTGTACACACCTAAGCAGTAGGTACCTGACCACCGAAGGGTACACGTCTACTGGCTTCAACATTAAGTACCTGAACTCCTCAGGGTACACGTCTATGCCGTAGGTACCTGACCACCGAATCGTACCTATCTACTGGCGTTAGAAGAACCGCTCACCGCAGCTCACTGAGTCTGTTGGCCTCAGTTACTTGACGGCCGCATTCAGTGAGCTTGCAGCATGGTGTTCGGCTAGCGGTGTGTCAACCGCCTTTGGAGAGGATTTACTGGACTACCGGTGATGTCTGTGGACTCACCGTCTACGTTGATCAACTGTGGGCCGGAGTCGTCAGATGCTGTTTAGTGGGACATTACATGAAGAAAAGGTTGGAGTGTTACACTGAACTGGGCCAGGACCGTAGTGTGACACTGAGGGACGTACGATGGAGTGGAACACTGAGATATGCACAGGACCGTAGTGGAACACTGAGATGAAAAGGGTGTCGTGGGACACTGAAGATGGCCTGGTTGTAGTGTACACTGAACAGTGTCGTGTGACTGACTTCGTGTCGTGAGAGGCAGTTGATTGTAATTTATTATTATAAAAATGTTATTTATAATTTATTGTTTTAGCATAGAGATATATATATATAGTGACAGTAGTGTCAAGAGTTGTACCCTGTGTAGGGTTATTAATTATATTTTAGTAAATTGCTAATTATAATTTATTATAGTAACATGTACATATTATTATTATTATCATAGTTCAAATACCTCTAGACCAAAGATAGTTGATTTATATATATTAAAGATTAATTTATATTAATGTGTGTATTTATGTATCCCGAACTCTTTATTACAAAAGAAGTAAATCTTAATACCATCGTGTTTTAAAAATTACTTTTTTTGTAATATATGGGGGCCTGTCCGGGAGGATAATGATTATCTAGAATGATTTCTGGACGATCATATCCGGGATGACGGTTCGGGATACATATTACATTGATCTTTGTGTGTCGGTCCTTTTGTGGTGGGGGTGTTGCGGCCCCTGCCAAACTAGCGGTTAAATAGTTAACCTGCCGGCCGGCAGTACCACTGGGTGCGTCATCAAACCCAATGTGGGGGCTGCTGAGCCGGCCTTAGAGCAGTAAGAGCCTGAGTGCCTCACGGTACACACCTAAGCAGTAGGTACCTGACCACCGAAGGGTACACGTCTACTGGCTTTAGTAACAGTATGTACCAGAGCGCCTCGCTGTACACACCTAAGCAGTAGGTACCTGACCACCGAAGGGTACACGTCTACTGGCTTTAGAAATATTATGTACCTGAGCGCCTCGCTGTACACACCTAAGCAGTAGGTACCTGACCACCGAAGGGTACACGTCTACTGGCTTCAACATTAAGTACCTGAACTCCTCAGGGTACACGTCTATGCCGTAGGTACCTGACCACCGAATCGTACCTATCTACTGGCGTTAGAAGAACCGCTCACCGCAGCTCACTGAGTCTGTTGGCCTCAGTTACTTGACGGCCGCATTCAGTGAGCTTGCAGCATGGTGTTCGGCTAGCGGTGTGTCAACCGCCTTTGGAGAGGATTTACTGGACTACCGGTGATGTCTGTGGACTCACCGTCTACGTTGATCAACTGTGGGCCGGAGTCGTCAGATGCTGTTTAGTGGGACATTACATGAAGAAAAGGTTGGAGTGTTACACTGAACTGGGCCAGGACCGTAGTGTGACACTGAGGGACGTACGATGGAGTGGAACACTGAGATATGCACAGGACCGTAGTGGAACACTGAGATGAAAAGGGTGTCGTGGGACACTGAAGATGGCCTGGTTGTAGTGTACACTGAACAGTGTCGTGTGACTGACTTCGTGTCGTGAGAGGCAGTTGATTGTAATTTATTATTATAAAAATGTTATTTATAATTTATTGTTTTAGCATAGAGATATATATATATAGTGACAGTAGTGTCAAGAGTTGTACCCTGTGTAGGGTTATTAATTATATTTTAGTAAATTGCTAATTATAATTTATTATAGTAACATGTACATATTATTATTATTATCATAGTTCAAATACCTCTAGACCAAAGATAGTTGATTTATATATATTAAAGATTAATTTATATTAATGTGTGTATTTATGTATCCCGAACTCTTTATTACAAAAGAAGTAAATCTTAATACCATCGTCTTTTAAAAATTACTTTTTTTGTAATAGTTACTCATGTTATTCTCATTATCTTCTTATCTTTGCTTAAAATAATTTTAACTTCTAATAATTTTTCCACAGGTAGTTACTAATTTGTATTTTTAAGTATAATAAGCCAGTGTTTTCTGGGTTATATTGTTGCTTTTGATGCTACTGAAACATTTTTAGCAGTTTGTTTTCTCATTATCATTTAATGCTTTTTATATTCTTGTTCTGATCATTTGTATTTTACAGTTTCGCTCCTTTATGTCGGAAATCGAATTCTCCCGATTTACCTAATTATTTTGTTGACTATATTCCATAAATGTCAATTCGGTATACACGCTAAATCAACTTCTTCAGTCCTCTAAATACACTATTTTTCCCCTGGCTGAAGGACGTACTGCAGACAAGAATATAGACACTTGTGGCAGAACAAACTGGAGAGCGAAACGTTCACGTTTCTGTTTTCATATAAATTTTTCTTGATGAGTCTGAAGTCTAGAATTGACCGCTGATGTGTGCTTACAATAAACGAGGAAACTGAAAAAGTTTAGTACAAAAAATTACAACTGAATAGACAAATTTGAAAAAAAAATAATGAAAGATTAAGATTCTGCCAAATCGCTGGTTAACTTAAACACAATGATTGAGTAATCATATAATATAATTCGGTAAACAATCTGTAATATTCTTTTTGTAATAAAGTTGGTAGAATTACCGACAATATGTAAAGTAAAAGGACACAAGTGCAACTAATGTGACATTTATTGTGGCAACGTTTCGCTCTCCAGGAGCTTTATCAAGCCATTACCTTGATAAAGCTCCTGGAGAGCGAAACGTTGCCACAATAAATGTCACATTAGTTGCACTTGTGTCCTTTTACTTTAAATATTCTTTTTACACGAACCAATTTGCAGTTTACGTGCTAATATTCTGCCTTAGTTCATTTGAAAGTTTAAATGCTGTTATCCTACTCCACTTCATTTCTAAGTTCTGCATTATCATATACTTTATACTATGCTGAAAAACATCTTTGAACAGCTTCTCATCCCCACGACTGGTCTATGATACCCAAAGAAATGGGTTGCTAATATATTGATAATAATATGTTGATATATTAATTCAACTTATGTTGATCTCATCTCATTTTGGACTTAAGAAGAATAGCTAGTGTGAGGATCTGTTTACTGACGACACCCGTATAAAAAAAAGTTGAATTTAGATTATCTAATAAAGGTAAAGTGTTATGACTGTAAGGGAATCAAATTCTGAGTAACAATAGGGGTGTACTCTCCTCAAGCCCTTCGATCCCACACTACCAATAGATACCACAGCATCTATAGATAATAGGTTATAAAGAGAATTCTAAACATAGGATTTAATTCTCTTACTTCTTCCAACTTCTTACATAAAGCATGCGAATACAAATAATGCATATTGATCTAGAACACCTACGAAATAATACGAAATGATTCGGAAGACCTACAACATGATGCACTCTCATTTAGAATAACTGTGAACCTATGCACTATGAGATCAATTGTGAGATGATGCACAATGAATTAGAACTACGAAATGGGTAACCACTTTGAAGTTGTAGGCCTTCAAATTTGCGAACACTTGTATCTAGGCACTTCTATAGAGGTATTTGCATCGAGGTACTTGTATCTAGGCACTTGTATCGAGGTACTTGTATCTAGGCACTTGTATCGAGGTACTTGTATCTAGGCACTTGTATCTAGGCACTTGTATCGAGGTACTTGTATCTAGGCACTTGTATCTAGGCACTTGTATCGAGGTACTTGTATCGAGGCACATGTATCGAGGCACTTGTGTCGAAGCACTTGTATAGTGGCACTTGTAGACATCTATCTATTTACATATGGAATACTTAACACTAACAAAAATTAGTTACGTTTATTGGCCGATACATAATTACAAAATTTTAAGCCTTAGGACTGGTCTATGACCGGACCGCGGGGGGCGATGACCCCCGGAAACAACAGATTAAAAAATAGCACTGAAGTTCTGATGAGTGATAAAATATCCTTCCCCGATTAAACTGAAGAAAATCCTGATTACAACTATATCTGATTCTTATGCATTATTAAATTTCATGCAGAAATATAAAATAAAAGGTCATCGTAAAACGTTTATATTAGTGTTCTTTGTTACATCTCACCAGTTTAATATATAACACCAAACTGTATGATCATTAAAATAATTAACCAATAAAAGTTAATTATTATGTAGTTAAGATCAACTTTGTTTTTCATAAAAGAAAATACAGGTGACTGTACAGACAGTAAATAAATTATTAGAATTTAATTCAAAAGCAACTGTAAATATTTAAACTATATTACATGATTACATAATACAGGAAAAAAAAAAACTTACATTCACATATCAGCTCTCTTAAAAACATCACTTTCTTCCAACCCTGGTTTAACGATCCTCCCTCCGTGGGACTCTAACCACATGATACAAGCTAACAAATGTATTGGTTCCCAAATTCCCTTAAAGCCAGGCAGCCTCGCTCTCATAACTCACATAGGGCGTATATGAGTGGCCATGGAGGCCCGTCAGTGAGGCAGTGTTTTCACTAGCCGGTGCAAGAAGGTTGCAGTTACTCTGGTCTCAGACCGGTCACTGGACGTATTAAGTGCGACTGTAATATCGTGACTGCGGGTCACAGGATGGGTCTAGGGTGCACAATAAACCTGTCAAACTCACTGCAGTAGAAACGGCGATGTTCTGTTGGATTTTGATTTCTGATATTTATTTTTGCTATTACTAAAACAAATATACCAATGAAACGAATTAAATCTTGACACCTGTGGAATTATTATTATTATTATTATTATTATTATTATTATTATTATAATATTTATGGGGAAGCGCTAAACCCGTAGTGGCCCATGCAGCGCCTGACCCTTATCGGACGGAACATACTGCCTGTAAATTCTGAACAAAGGTTACCTACTGATGCTCAGCGTGACACAGCTGCTGTAAACTCTGTAATAAAGATATAGAGCGAACCCCCTTTCCCTCACTCGTTGCATTTCTCAGTGAGAACTTTTTAGAAAGATCACACTGACTGGATGGACTACTGTGTAACCAGCTACCAAAAAAACTTAACTGAATTCATTGTGTGATGAATGGTTTTGAAAACCGACAAGTTGAAGAATTGAGACACTTATGCAACGCATGGGAATCTTTATTGAAGAAACGTTTCGCCACACAGTGGCTTCATCACTCCAATACAAAGTAGAAATGGGTAAGGAGAGGAGAAGTTTGAGGTAATCAGTCCCTCAACCTGGAATCGATGTGTTCAGTCCATCACTCTTGTAGAAAGAGTGATGGACTGAACACATCGATTCCAGGTTGAGGGACTGATTACCTCAAACTTCTCTCCTTACCTCTACTTTGTATTGGAGTGATGAAGCCACTGTGTGGCGAAACGTTTCTTCAATAAAGATTCCCATGCGTTGCATAAGTGAATACATTGTGTTGTTAGATTGTTTCGCACTTGTTGCAAAATTTATACGCTGTCATTGTTTGGTTAGTCAAGTTATTTGTAAAATTCACAACAACAGCTGAGGTCTCTTTTCTACCATACTGAACTGACTGATTCACTCATAACAGGCAAAACTGTATTTTCGTCTTGTCAGTAAACTGTAGTAAATCAATATACATTTATTTTCAGAATCATATAACAATCTGGTTTAACCCTTTTTTTCCATAAATGTTTAAGAGCAAAAATATTTCTCAGCATCCTGGAGCATTATTATCCCGGTCTTCCATGACGTCTTATGTCCTAAAGCATTTCCTCCAAGGAGATGTGGAAACTAGTGGGAACTTCCTAGTTATGAGATCGTTACTGCCTTCGCGTATCAAATGAGGTGATAACTTCACTCACAAATTTCCTTTCAATATTCTTCCTTGTTAAAAAATGGATGAAGAACCAACAGGAACAGCGTCACACAAACACAAGAACGAAACGACTTTTTGTAGATGTATGGAGACTGTCCCTAGCTGAAGTTTTTCCAGCCGCTATCCCCTTGGTTACTAAGGAAGAATTTTTGTGCTCGTGATGACTGGTTACCCATAGAGAACAATAAACTGAGAAATCTGTTACGTATAGGCCAAGTTAATAATTCCTTATTTACCTCAGGGTATTGGCAATGTGATGAT
This sequence comes from Cherax quadricarinatus, assembly GCF_038502225.1. Taxonomy (NCBI): domain Eukaryota; kingdom Metazoa; phylum Arthropoda; class Malacostraca; order Decapoda; family Parastacidae; genus Cherax; species Cherax quadricarinatus. The sequence goes on from NC_091307.1 coordinate 2,288,257, forward strand.
TAAGGTATTATGGAATAGATTGATATAGTACCTATTTGTGGTTTTCCCCTCACATATAACCGTCTCGGTCATACCCATCTCCGGAAAATGTCTAATCCAAACTAGCTGGTCACGTAGAAATCGACAAATCATATCACAATAAGGATTTATTTTTCAGAGACAGAAATCAATGGAGTACGTTTTGTGTAGGGCTCTCAATGGTTACTTTTGTTCTAGTCCTTCTCTTACATCATTGATATCTTGTTGGGTAAAGGTGATGAAGTTTATAAGGGTTGACACACACTATATCTGCTCGATTCCAAGATTTTCCTCAGGTTCAAAATCAAAATGTGGCTGCTACTTTCCCCAGCCTCTCATCCAAACTACCCGCTGCTCAAAATATATAATCTCCGCTAATTAATATTGCTCGCAAAAGCAGGGATCTGATATAGTATTCTCCAATAGTTTTGGTTATTCAATTAATTATTATTTAAGCCTTCCTGAATTGATAATAAAGCTTAAATCCTCTGATTAAGTGTTAGTAAATACATACATTGTTAAGCTGCGCCCTGACTCGAGCATTTTATTTACATATACGATAATTGAATTTATTGACTAAATATTTGATATTAAAGCCTCGATGGGAGATTTGAGCTTATGTCGGAAACATTTTCCACAGGAAGTATGAGTAAGGCAATGGAGGGAAGGGGAGGGGCTAGCCAAGAGGGATGATCTGGGAAGGAGGGCAGGAGGATTGAGAGGGAGAGTCGGGGAGTCGTGTGAGGCGCCATTTCACCATGATCCAACGGAAATGAGTCTGGCGGCATATTTTGCTCCGGTTCCTCGTACGCAACACGAGTTGGATCCCTTTTCCTTTTACATTGTGAGGAAAGAGAAGGTAAGAAGGGATAGGAGAGAGGGTGGAAATTGAGAAGGAGTAAAGACAGATTTTTTAGATTTAGCTGTCGAAGCGACTAGTTTATTGTACACTCTATATCCATTGTGTGGAGGGTAGCGCAAAAGCATATGAATACACAAAAGGCCTAGGAACTAGGCCCCAAAAGGGTTAACAGGAATTCATTTGAAATTAGATCTATAGTTTATTTTTCTGTTGCAAGCAAATTTAGGAAATTTACCAAAATTATAAGCAAATTTAGGAAATTTACTTAATATATCTATTATCTAATTTTCATTAATATGATGCTTTGACGTATCACAGAGGTTATTTTACTTTGTATCTTTATATTCCTCAATACCTAGACAATTAAGCACATAATGTTTGAATATCATCCGTGTGTCAGCCATACTGTCAGAAGTACTTGTAAACAAAACTAAGCACAATACTACAATATCACTAAATCTATTCATATTGCAAGTTGCTCCATGAACGTACTTATCAACGTTCACGCTATCGTAGCGAGTGTTGATCTACTCGAGTTTTTATCGGCATTCCTATTTCATTATTTACTTCTTTCTTAATATTATTCCTAGTACTAGACACAAACACACCAAAATTATATTCTACATTTTGCTTCACGGTAATTCTTATCAACTTTATCGTGAAGGAGTAATCCTCTGTGTGATGAAATATATAACAATTGTCCATTAGTTCCATTTTTTCCGAAATTTTGAGTATCTATATCTAAGGAATGATGAGGTAATATGGGAGGAATGATAGAGATGAAAAAAAAAAGCGAAAGGGGAAGAGTTAAGCATAAAGTAGGAGAGGGTGTGAAAACAAGGGAGGAAGGCTATAAAGTCACAATGAGCGGGAAGGAAATAAACATTTATAACAAGGTCCAGTTAAATTCCGGAAAACAAGGTTAAGTGCGCCACGCAGGCGCCAGAGCAACACAACAACAGTCAACGGAACACCTGTTATTCATTCCCTACGTCGATGCGAGAGCTGGTCCTAACAACCCCTTCACCTCACGCGCGCTGCCAAAGAACACTCGAGTTATTGCCTTATCCTCGCACTCCAATGGAAATCGATGTTTTTTCATTATCTTGAACGGCCGTGAATCACGCCTCGAGCACCGATACAACCATGGACACCCGGAGCCCACGAGAACCAACCATCTTTCTCGGAACCTCATTTTTTTTTTTTTTTGTTGTGTGTGTATGGAGCTGGCGGTAATGTTTGTAGTTGCTTCTGTTCGTTACCTTCCCTTCAACTGGGGCTACCCTTCCTAACTGATGGGAAGGGTAACGAATCAAAACTGATTACTTCCCATTCAGTAGGCACTGAAAAACCCATATGGCTTCAGCGTTTGTCTTTGATTATAACAATAATAGTTATTCTTAGCTTATCTGATAGTGGTTCTAGGGATTATCTTTCCCACGGCCCGGTCTCAGACCAAACCTTCCAGTTTGGAAAGAAAACATTACGAGATTATGAAGACTATTATGAAGCATATATTAAAATAAAGATATGATTATACTGAATGTAAGAAGCTTTTAAGATTTACCTGTCATCTTACGTGTTAATGAGAAAGAAATGACTGGCAGTTATGCCAGTACAGAGAAAACAAGGTTCTTTTTCACATTTATCTGTTCCTTTTCTCAGTGCAATAAAACTTCAGTTTTCCAGAATTTATATATTAAGGGGAAGAAGTGGAAAGACGATATACGACCTTACTACATAACCTCGGTGGTCAAGACCATAGAGAAGGGCAACAATCACCGAGATACACAGACCTGGTCGCCAAAACTTGTCACAGGAAGGCCAGCATCACTGAGATAAACACGGGTGGAATAGACCAAACTGGCGGGCTAGCATCTCTAAGATACAGACCAGGTCGCCAAAGCCAGTTATTTTTAGACCAGTAATTGTGAAACATACCGACCTACCTGGTTGCTAAGACACTCCACGGTTGAGCCAGCATAACCATAAGTTAAGTGCAGGAAATATATCTTCGAATTAATCTTCCCCTACCCCGTCCTCTTCCGTTACCGTGTATGTAATACACGGAATTCGGAGAAAAATACCGAAATAAATTACGACCATAAAATTCTACGAAAAAATAATAAATAATGATAATTTTACAATTCCTTGTTTATCTCTCTGGGTGTATTTTTTATAGAATAATACCGATACAGTTTAATTCCACAACTGCGGAGGTCACCGGAAACTTAATGTGTTCATATTCGCTAAGTGACTAGTGGAAGGAGGATCGACCCTTCATAAATTCACAGATAACCTGCACATAGGAGAATGAAACTTATGACTACTTTTCGGTGCGACTTGGACCATTAACCAGTCACACATTAACGCGAAGTAAGATCCACACGAATTTAACACTTCGTAATATATAATACAAGAACAGTAATTACATTACTTATCAGTAACTCTGAAAATGTAACTGAAGTGAGACTTGCAGAGTAGTCAGAAAGCTTCCAAAAAAATCATACGACGATGAAAAAGTATCCTAAACTTGAATGATAATATATGGCTCAGTAGGCCGTGTAGCGAATATTTGTTTTAAGCAAATCTATTCGAATCACGTGTATAATTAGGTCGAATCACACAGTTATGATGCACAGACAGTTGTGATGATAATATTGCTTGTGATTATGATTAATGAAGATTGTAATAAAGATTATGTGCTCGTCCTATGGCTCATACTTACATATTACATATTATGTATTTTTTTGTATTTGAAATTAAATAATGTAATATTTATGTTGAAAGATAGTTAAATAATTAAGCTTTTAAAAGTATCAATATCCTCCTAACTATTTTCTATCACCAACATCATTACCATCGCTAGAATTCCCCCCCCCCTTCCCTTTTTTTTTTTAACCTTTTAACAAAACGAGAGTACTCTTGTTTTACTGTGCTCCAGAGACCACTTTCAACCTGGCCGTAAGATTAATGTCTGAGCTCTGTTTCTTTCTTTACAGTTGTGCTTTTTCTCTCTTTAAGCCATAGCAGACTCACCCCCGAACACGTGTTTTTATGGACAAGTAGAAACAAAGAATAACAACTGCAACACAACTTCTGTCACGTGATTCACCCGCGTGTGTTATCTAAGTTAAAGTCCTGCCAACTCTTCCTTCTTGAGCAATTGACTTTTGCGTCATCAGGACGGCTTTCACAAGCTCTTGTTTGCTGACCCCGGACGTCTCAAGCGAGAAATAGGACGCGAAGCTGCAATTCGCGTAAGAAAGGTTTTTGACGTTGGGAGATGTGTGCAGTAATAGTTGTTTAGGTTTAAAGCCTTTCGCCTGCGTAAAAATTATTAAGATTATTTGTTAATGTTTACAATCAATCAAAATTATTATAACCCCTAAAACAGGGACTAAAGTAAGCTCTCAGTGCAAATATAAATGTGTATACAGATATATATATATATATATATATATATATATATATATATATATATATATATATATATATATATATATATATATATATATATATATGAACCTAACGAAGAAAATATATTTCACTGTGTTAGTTTAGTATTAAATTATTGTAAACAAATCTAAAATATATTTAGTTGGGTTAGGCTAAAATAAATTGTTCTTGTTATAATAAGGTTAGGTAAGTTTTCTAAGAATCTTTGGGTGCAAAATTAAAAATGTTTGCATTAACGTTAATGAAAAAAAAATTATCTTTAAACGTAAAAGAGAAAATTTTAGAAAGAACTTAATTTTAAATGAGTTCTTGCTAATTGACCAGTTTTACCTATTCGGCATATATATATATATATATATATATATATATATATATATATATATATATATATATATATATATATATATATATATATATATATATATATATATATATATATATATATATATATATATATATATATATATATATATAATCTGACCTAATGTAATATTCTAGGTTTACGCTGGATATTGTATTTGGATTTTAAAATAACTTATATAAATTAATACAGTATATGAAACTAAATGCAATTGGACATAAAGGAAATGTCTCTCTGGGAGACAGCAGAACTGAATAGGATTCTATATCTATTCTCTTGCATACATTCGTTTGAAGTGTGATTGCGAGATTGACAGTTACACTAATGTGTATATCGGTGCGTAGAACATTCAGATGAGCTTCACAGGCACCAGACAATCCTTAAGGAAATCTTGAGCGTGTGGCATATATTGTGGAGCGTGAGACAGAAGCAGTTGTTGCTTAAGCGAGGTCTGTGAGATAAGAGACGGGGAGAAGCAACGGCTGTGGTATCGTTAGGTAAAGACGGCGTGAAGGTACGTTTGTGATATCATAGAGGTCATAAGCAGAAAGTGTGTGGGGGGGATATTGCTCTGATATCGTAGAGGTCGATGGTGGTAACGACAAGACGCTTATACACAGTTTAAGACATTCATTAAAGGCGGTGAATGAAGAAGCTTCTATTACACAAATAACCCACACTTAGGAAAGATGAGCTTACGACGACTTTTCGGTCCGACTTGGACCATTTACTAACTCACTCTAACAGACAAGAGTGAGCGGGTTATTTACAAAATATTTCAGTAAAGGTATTGTGACTTTTTGTTCCTTAAGCCTCTAATAAATGTCCATGTCCTGAACTGTGCAGAAGTGATTTTTTTGTACGTCGTAATGTAGAGACGGGCTGAAGGTGTGGCTGTGATGTAAAGGTCATGACGATGTGTAGTGTGGAGGTGCAACTGTGATATTCTGGAGGTCATGACGACGTACAATGTGGAGGTACGGCTGAGACATTTTGGAGGTCGTGAGGAGGTTTAGTGTGGAGGCACGTCTGTGAGGTCACTAGGACCCCCTCCACTGCCTGCGGTATGGCCATATTATCCAACACTACGAGGCTGCATTTCCCGGCCATTGTGGCCGAAATGGCGTCCATGGATATTGTAATATACCCTTAATGTGGCTGTTTACTCGAGGACACATGTAGCGATATTAAACGAAATCAGTTCATACGCCCAAGTAAATGGTCAGAGAGAGATACACACATACTTGTGCAACCTCCCGAGATACTGTCTAATTTACTGTCTTTTGAAATTCTCACCCTTTGAGGATTGGGGAAGAGAACTGAGGCTTTGGTAGGGCTCTTGATGTTAAAAAAAAAAAAGAAGTTACCCTCCAATTCCTTAGCCTACATTTAGTAATAATAACAATAATTTAATAATAATAATAATAATAATAATAATAATAATAACTTTGAAATTCTTAGGAGTTTTCTTATCGTGAATCATTAGTGAATAAGTGTTCGCAAAAAAACTTGCAGAATTCTTGGCTTCTTATCAGGAAGTTTAAATAATAGAAGTCCTCAGGTTATACTTCACTTTTATATATCTTCGTTTGAAAACCATTTAGAATATATGCTAAGTTCTTGTCTCTCATATTACAGGATGGATGTAAATGTGCTGGAACATACATAGAGAAGGATGATGAAGTTGATTCTATGTATTAGACACCTTTCCTACGTAAACAGACTGAGCTTGTACTCTTTGGAAAGAATAGATTTAGTGTAGGTAAGATCGAAGTGTACAAATGAAAAATGCAAATACATATAAAAGGGATATAGTGTATTGAAAATGTCTAACCAAGACGTTTAGATTTAGAGAAATTTAAATTTTGAAAGGATATTGGGTTTGGGTTTGGAGGTAGGGTTGTAGTTAGTGTCATTGAGGCAAGACTTTGAGTAGCTTTAAATGTGAGTTGAACGGGTACAGAAGTTGGTTTGGGCGAATGTGGGTTGGAAATGCCTAACCTGAGCCAGTAGGTCTGCAGTAGTGTTCTTCGTTCTTCTGTTTCGCCCACAAAGTGGGTTTTATGAAATGTTTCATTTCATAATCCCTTTATGGGCGAAACGTGAAATTTTGAGAGGAAAAGATATAATAAAAGCACATACATATAAGCCTTTTAGATCAAAGTGAAGGTCCGGTAAACTTTGGAATCTCGTATTATGTTGTAGCATAAGCTTGCGATTATCCATGAAGGAATTCTGAGAAATCAGTTTGAATTTTTGAAGTCGAAAGAAGAGTGCCATAACTCAGAAAATCTGGTAGAGATGTTGCTATTCAGCGGATCATAACTAGAGAAAAATATAAGTTGACTCACGTAAAGACAGCTAGGGAACAAGTGATGCTGCTAATGATTCTTTTCTTTGAGTCTCAATGGTTTGATAGGAAACAGCGACTTGTAAAAAACAAATCGTACTATAAATGATACGAAATATTTACTTTGCGGGCTTAATTTTGCCTCACAAATATATTTTTGCAGTATAATTGACGTTGAAAATTGCGATTTCTCAACGAATTTATGGAAAAATGACTGGAAGTGTTGATAGTCAATCAAAATATGCTCTTTTAATTCATACATTTAAAGCTTCGTCTGTCAGACAGTAGATATTCATCATTACTTGGCTTTCATAGAGCCAGACGAGGCCTCGGAAACTGTGATATATATACCACGCAATGTACATATTGAATATATCGTAAATACTCGGGGATCGTCGAGGGTGATGGACGATGCTTTAGAGTCCTGAGGTCGGCGAACTTTTTTTTGGGTATTACCATAAAAAAAATTTATGTATAGCAAAATTACCCACTGGACTTGAAAGTCCACAGAATCCGGAAAAGACAAGAAGCATTCAAACTGAAAATAGTTTATTGAATTCATTTGTATGGAAATACAGTCATACAAGTTGAAAATTATGTTTTATACGCGATAAATCAACTTTAAAAATAAAACACAAAAATTAACATAAAATGAAAAAAATTGTCCGGTTTTATTTGTATGCTTATTGAGCCTTCATTTCCCCCGAGATTTTCATTTTTACCTCATTTGGGTTAATTTACCCCGGTTCCATGACCTAGATTTTAGACATATCAATAATTAGACACATTGAAGCCCTTAACACACAACTAGATGCATACAATGCAAATCTATAACTGGGCTTGTTATTTAAATCTGAAAACATCAAGTATATTAAAATATGAATTCTCACTGGGAGCAAGTAATGGCATAGTCCTTAGTTTTGACCACTCGATGGAATAAAGCTGTTAGGAAGCTTAGTAAGAGGAAAGAGAAACATGTCAAACTACGGAAAAGAGAACTATACTCGGATGATGGACTACCTGATAACAGTACAGTAGCAAGGGGAAATGGAAGGAAATATAATTTAAGAGTTGGAATTCCTAGATTGAAAAATGCCAAGACACTGAGGAGAAACTCATATCCAAGAGAAGTTGAAAAGATAAGAAGCAGAGTGAAAAATTGCCAGAAACCAAAGAGACAATAGGGAAGTGAGTAAAAGAACCAGAAAAGTAAATACGATTGTGAAACGGAGCAACAGTACGAGACTAACTTAGAAGCCAAAAGTGCAGTCAAATCCTATACCAATATATAGTCACAGTAGATGGAAGATCAACGTAAATGATGATTTTATATTAGTTAGGAAGGAAAAGGAAAGGCTGACAAGTAACGGAAGGGACATTTGAAAGGAAGGGATGTTATCGACAAAGAGAGGGGTGAATAACAAGCTAGAACATACGGAAGACAGGAGAATAAATACACGTACTGGGATGGACTGGTGTGACAAAAGTCTCTCTGACGAGGTTTCGTACTGAGACTGGTTCTGGGTTTTCTTTTCTTTAGTAACGTAAGAGATATGTATCCCCAGTCGCGGGCGATTTAAAGCTGTCGAGGACAATAAATGTCGAAGACAAAAATAGGCTATATGAGTATCTGAGAAGACTGCAGGAATAATAAGAGAAGTAGCTATTGGACTTTAACCCCAGTAAGTACAGTAAAAGGTACTTAACGTCATACAAATGGGCCCTTGAGGTAGAGGATGAATTTCATCAAATGCGCAACAGAGCCAAGAGAAATGTTAATATAATAATATTTTTCGCTAGAGGATGAAAAAAAAAAAACGTCCCCCAGCAGATATGACAGAATTATAGTATACTTTTCGTATAACATGAATTACTCTTTACAAGAGAGACTGTTCAAAAAAGGAGGAGGACTCTTTTTTCCTCGTCCTTGGATCAAACCTGATTACTGTGCATTCCTCACTTGCTGTACGAATTTATCGCATCCCTATGAATTTAAAAATAATTATTTAGAAGAGAGATTCCTGTATCATCTGAATGAGACTATAGGAGACAGGGAAACTATCAGCAAATTTGTTGACAATACAGACAACCAATTTTTGCTCTCTCTCTCTCTCTTGATGCACTGATGCAATTGAAAGTGATTGGAATACCTGGTTTTTCTCATTTCTGGATTAGGTAGGTTGCCTAGATTACGTATCTACCTAAGATTAGGTACGTGTCTAGGATTTAGAATGTATCTTGGGTTAGATGCGTGACATAGATTAGGTATTTATTTAGAATTAAGCACGTGTCTTGTATTTGGTGTGATACATTTTCTTATGAGAAGAAAGCAACACTATTTTAATAACACATGGAAATGTGTATATTGTTAGAAGAAAGGAGAGTTGCACTCAGTTTCCTTGTTAATCATCTCATACAAAGTTAGAACAATTTACAGAGTTTTAATCCATTTAAAAGCCTCACTAACTCTTGCCTGTAAACTAGGAAGAACAGGTTCATAGTCCTTTGCATAAATGTGAATGCTCAGTTTCAGTATATATATATATATATATATATATATATATATATATATATATATATATATATATATATATATATATATATATATATATATATATATTATATTATTTATTTATTTATTTATTTATTTATTTATGTATAAGCTTGCAAAAGGGTTACAATATATTGCAATCACACACTTGCAATTACAAACGCAAAAAAAGTCAATACGTCCATTTTGTCAAAGCTTGAGCAAACACAGCAACGGCATACAAATTAATTAACATCATTTCCAGTATTTTAAATGCTTAGGCAAATAACAGTAATACAGCATTTATTTTACAGTACTGTATATTTACACACACACACACACACACACACACACACACACACACACACACACACACACACACACACACACACACACACACACACACACACAAAACAACAACAACAACAACAACAGTCAACAGTCAGCAGTCAGCAGTCAGGGACCAGGTAATCAGGCTGAGGAAGAAAGGAGGGGAGGTCACAAAAAATGATCTCAAAGTATGTGAGTAGTTCAACATGAGATTTAAAGAAGTGTTCACAGAGGCGACAGAAGGGCCTCCAGAAAGGCGGAGAGGTGAGATACACCATCAAGTGTTATACACAATACATACAAACGAGGAAGAAGTGAAAAGGCTGCTATGTGAGCTAGATACCTCAAAGGCGATGAGGCCGGATAACGTCTCTCCATGGGTCATGAGAGAGGGAGCAGGGGCGCTTTGTGTACCACTAACAACTATCTTCAACACATCTATCGACACAGTGCGACTAGCGGAAGCATGGAAGACAGCAAATGTAATCCCAATTTTTAAAAAAGGAGACAGACATGAAGCACTAAACTACAGACCGGCGTCACTGACGTGTATAGTATGCAAGGTCATGGAGAAAATTATCAGGAGAAGAGTGGTGGAGCACCTAGAAAGGACTGAGCTTATCAGTGACTTTGTAAATGGTCCAAGTCGGACCGAAACGTCGTCGTAAGCTTCTCTCTTTTATGTGCGGGTTATTTGTGCATCGTTCCAGTCACGGTATTGTGCCTTTTTTTGTTATTTATCAGTAACAGCCAGCACGGTTTCGGAGACGGGATATCCTGTGTCACAAACCTACTGGAGTTCCCTGGCAGGGTGACGGCAGTAAGACAAGGCCCATATTGAAGTGTGCAGCGCCAGTTTGGAACCCACACCTAGCCAAGCATGTAAAGAAACTAGAGAAAGTGCAAATGTTTGCAGCAAGAATAGTCCCGAAGCTAAGGTGTATGTCCTACGATTAGAGGTTAAGGGAAATCGACTTGACACTGGAAGACAGGAGAGATAGGGGGAATATGATAACGCCATATAAAATACTGAGAGGAATCGACAAGTTGGACAGAGACAGGATGTTCCAGAGATGGGACACAGCAGCAAGGGGTTACAGTTGGAAGTTGAAGACTCAGATGAACCACAGGGATATTCGGAAGTATTTCTTCGGTCACAGAGTTGTCAGGAAGTGGAATAGTCTCGGTAGTGATGTAGTGGACGCAGGATCCATACATAGCTTTTAGGCGAGGTATGATAAAGCTCAGGAAGCGGGAAAAGTGACCGAGTAGAGGCCAGTGAAGAGGCGGGGCCAGGAGCTGTGACTCGATCCCTACAACCACAACTAGGTGAGTACAACTATGTGAGTAAACACACACAAGCACAATGGACAGAGTGGACCTAGTAGCGATCAGTGAAGAGGCGGGGGCCAAGAGCTATGTCACGACCCCTGTAACCACAGTTAGGTGAATACACACACATAGTCATGGAGAAGATTATTGGGAGAAGAGTGGTGGAGCACCTAGAAAGAAATGAGCTTATACACAACAACCAGCACAGTTTCAGGGAAAGGAAATCCCACGTAACAAACCTACTGGAGTTTCTCGGCAATGTGAGAGCAGTAAGACAAGAGACAAAGGGATGAGTAAATGGCATTTTCTTGGATTTTAAGAAGGCTTCCGACACAGTTCCACTCAAAAGATTAGTGCAAAAGCTAGAGGAGCAGGCAGGTATAACAGGAGATGCACTGCAATGAATCAGAGAACACCTCACAGAAAGGAAACAACGAGTGAACGAGTGATGATACGTGACGAGGTGTCAGAGTGGGGGCCTGTAACGAGCGGGGTTCCACAGGGGTCAGTTCTAGGGCCGGTGCTGTTTCTCGTATATGTGAATGACATGACGGAAGGGATAGATTTAGAGGTGTCCCTGTTTGTATTCAATGTGAAATTTGCGAAGAGTTCAAAGGGATGAGGATCATGTAGCACTACAAAGGGATCTGGACAGGCTGCAAGCCTGGTCCAGCAGCTGACTCCTGGAGTTTAACACTACCAAGTGCAAAGTCATGAAGATTGGGGATGGTCAAAGGACACCGCAGACAGAGTACAGGCTAGGGGGCCAAACACTTAAAACTTCATTCAAGGAAAGGGATCATGAAGTGAGTATAATACCAAGCACATCTCCTGAGGCGCCCATCACATCGGCGCCTGGCAAATCTAAGAACAACGTTTCGACACCTTAGTAAGGAATCGTTCAAAACTTCATACACAGTGTACGTCAGGCTCTTATTGGAGTATGCAGCACCAGTATGGAACCCACACTGGTCAAGCACCTCAAGAAATTGGACAAAGTGCAAAGGTTTTCAACAAAATTTTACCCGGAGCTAAGGGGTATGTCCTGGTTTGAGCCGGAGCGAAGGGGTATGTGGTTAAGGGAAATCGACCTAACGATACTGTAGGACAGGAGGGATAAGGGAGACATGATAACGACATATAAAATACTGAGAGGAATTGGCAAGATGGATAGGGACAGGATGTTTTAGAGATGGGACACAGCAACAAGGGATCACAACTGGAAGTTGAAGACTTAGCTGCATCATATGGATTTTAGGAAGTACTCCTTCACAGTTATCAGGAAGAGGCACAAACTGGAGAGTGATGAAGTGGAAGTAGGATCCATACTTATCTTTAACATAAGGTACGATAAAGCAAAGAGTGAAGAGGCGGGGACAGGGCCTGTGAGTCGACCTCTGCAACCATAGATGAGTACAAACACACACACACACACACACACACACACACACACACACACACACACACACACACACACACACACACACACATGCAAAACAGCCACTGTGAAAAAAATAGTGAAATTCCAAGCACTTTTGAGATTTCTCACATCAAGTCCTGTAAAAATAATAAAAACAGATTTTAATCATCCAATTGATTTTCAAAAGGCCGAGAAAGTAGTAATAAACAGGTTTGTGGTTGAAAGAAATATAATTGAGTCAAGCCTCGTAAAAAATAATTTTGATTTTAATATGAATATTGGTTGAGGATTATACAAATTAGATTCATTTATAATTAATAAAGATGAAATATATTTATTTCGTTAGGTTCAAAATGATTTTTGCTAAATTTGTGTATGCAATAATTTCGCAAAAATCATTCTGAATCTATCGAGAAAAATATATACTTATCTAAAATATATTTAGTTGGATTCAGCTAAATTAAATTGCGTTTGTTATAATAAGGTTAGCTAAGTTTTCTAAGGTTCTTTTGGTACAAAATTATTAATTTTTACATTAAAATAAATGAAAAAATATATCTTTAAATGTATAAAAGAAAAGTTTAGCAAGGACTTAATTTTAAAAGACTTCTTGCTATTCGGCACAACATATACATATACAATTCCTCTTCATTGTGTAGAGGAAGGAGAGACCTCGCCTCTTCATACAGGAGATTTTCTGTTGACTGTCCCTAATGCCTCCCTAGAACTCTCCTCGACCCTTAGACCTTGATGTAATCATGTACCATGCCACCCTTGTTCTCATCATATGTTGGTGTATCTCCTACAGTGCATCAGCAGACCCTTTCCAGTAACATGATCTTGTTTACCACGTATAAGAAAAAGACATATTTCTTGCCAAAAAGAAAAAAAATAAGAGATCCACCACAGCTGTGCTCTGATCAATTGACACTCAAAATTTAGCTACCATGCTGCCATAGACAGATGGTGAGTTGGTGATATGGAACTGCCCATATGCATCTACCCTGGCTAGTTTTATCTCCATTACAGTGAGTAAGAAAGTGCAGCCGGTAGCTTCAAGAAGTTTCAAAAATCTAGAAAATACAGGAAAGTTGCTCATCATGCACTTTCGTTCCCATGATGGAGAAAGCCCTCATCAAAATTCTACGAGGAGTTGGATAAGAGATGCTTAAAAATATGAATCCCATAGAGGCTATTTTTTTTTCAGCGTCTCAGTGTAATGCCTTCCATATCCTAAGCACACGCCCGTGCTCTAAGGCGCTGGATGACGTATTTATAATACAATCATGAAAATGACACCCCCCGGCCAACTTGAGATTTAAATTTGTGATATGACTTCAACCTGCAGTAAAACTTCAACCTGCGGTAAAACTTCAACCTGCAGTAAAACTTCAACCTGCAGTATAACTTCAACCTGCAGTATAACTTCAACCTGCAGTATAACTTCAACCTGCAGTAAAACTTCAACCTGCAGTATAACTTCAACCTGCAGTATAACTTCAACCTGCAGTAAAACTTCAACCTGCAGTATAACTTCAACCTGCAGTATAACTTCAACCTGCAGTATAACTTCAACCTGCAGTAAAACTTCAACCTGCAGTATAACTTCAACCTGCAGTATAACTTCAACCTGCAGTAAAACTTCAACCTGCAGTAAAACTTCAACCTGCAGTAAAACTTCAACCTGCAGTGTAACTTCAACCTGCATTATAACTTCAACCTGCAGTAAAACTTCAACCTGCAGTAAAACTTCAACCTGCAGTAAAATTTCAACCTGCAGTATAACTTCAACCTGCAGTATAACTTCAACCTGCAGTAAAACTTCAACCTGCAGTATAACTTCAACCTGCAGTATAACTTCAACCTGCAGTATAACTTCAACCTGCAGTATAACTTCAACCTGCAGTATAACTTCAACCTGCAGTATAACTTCAACCTGCAGTATAACTTCAACCTGCAGTAAAACTTCAACCTGCAGTATAACTTCAACCTGCAGTATAACTTCAACCTGCAGTATAACTTCAACCTGCAGTATAACTTCAACCTGCAGTAAAACTTCAACCTGCAGTATAACTTCAACCTGCAGTATAACTTCAACCTGCAGTATAACTTCAACCTGCAGTAAAACTTCAACCTGCAGTAAAACTTCAACCTGCAGTATAACTTCAACCTGCAGTATAACTTCAACCTGCAGTATAACTTCAACCTGCAGTATAACTTCAACCTGCAGTAAAACTTCAACCTGCAGTATAACTTCAACCTGCAATATAACTTCAACCTGCAGTGTAACTTCAACCTGCAGTATAACTTCAACCTGCAGTATAACTTCAACCTGCAGTATAACTTCAACCTGCAGTATAACTTCAACCTGCAGTAAAACTTCAACCTGCAGTATAACTTCAACCTGCAGTATAACTTCAACCTGCAGTATAACTTCAACCTGCAGTATAACTTCAACCTGCAGTATAACTTCAACCTGCAGTATAACTTCAACCTGCAGTAAAACTTCAACCTGCAGTATAACTTCAACCTGCAGTATAACTTCAACCTGCAGTATAACTTCAACCTGCAGTAAAACTTCAACCTGCAGTATAACTTCAACCTGCAGTATAACTTCAACCTGCAGTATAACTTCAACCTGCAGTATAACTTCAACCTGCAGTATAACTTCAACCAGCAGTATAACTTCAACCAGCAGTATAACTTCAACCAGCAGTATAACTTCAACCTGCAGTATAACTTCAACCAGCAGTATAACTTCAACCAGCAGTATAACTTCAACCTGCAGTATAACTTCAACCAGCAGTATAACTTCAACCAGCAGTATAACTTCAACCAGCAGTATAACTTCAACCTGCAGTATAACTTCAACCAGCAGTATAACTTCAACCTGCAGTATAACTTCAACCAGCAGTATAACTTCAACCAGCAGTATAACTTCAACCTGCAGTATAACTTCAACCAGCAGTATAACTTCAACCAGCAGTATAACTTCAACCAGCAGTATAACTTCAACCTGCAGTATAACTTCAACCTGCAGTATAACTTCAACCAGCAGTATAACTTCAACCAGCAGTATAACTTCAACCTGCAGTATAACTTCAACCAGCAGTATAACTTCAACCAGCAGTATAACTTCAACCAGCAGTATAACTTCAACCTGCAGTATAACTTCAACCTGCAGTATAACTTCAACCTGCAGTATAACTTCAACCAGCAGTATAACTTCAACCTGCAGTATAACTTCAACCTGCAGTATAACTTCAACAAGCAGTATAACTTCAACCAGCAGTATAACTTCAACCAGCAGTATAACTTCAACCTGCAGTATAACTTCAACCTGCAGTATAACTTCAACCTGCAGTATAACTTCAACCAGCAGTATAACTTCAACCTGCAGTATAACTTCAACCTGCAGTATAACTTCAACCTGCAGTATAACTTCAACCAGCAGTATAACTTCAACCTGCAGTATAACTTCAACCTGCAGTATAACTTCAACCTGCAGTATAACTTCAACCTGCAGTATAACTTCAACCAGCAGTATAACTTCAACCAGCAGTATAACTTCAACCTGCAGTATAACTTCAACCAGCAGTATAACTTCAACCTGCAGTATAACTTCAACCAGCAGTATAACTTCAACCTGCAGTATAACTTCAACCAGCAGTATAACTTCAACCTGCAGTATAACTTCAACCTGCAGTATAACTTCAACCAGCAGTATAACTTCAACCAGCAGTATAACTTCAACCTGCAGTATAACTTCAACCTGCAGTATAACTTCAACCAGCAGTATAACTTCAACCTGCAGTATAACTTCAACCTGCAGTATAACTTCAACCTGCAGTATAACTTCAACCAGCAGTATAACTTCAACCAGCAGTATAACTTCAACCTGCAGTATAACTTCAACCTGCAGTATAACTTCAACCAGCAGTATAACTTCAACCAGCAGTATAACTTCAACCTGCAGTATAACTTCAACCTGAAGTATAACTTCAACCAGCAGTATAACTTCAACCAGCAGTATAACTTCAACCAGCAGTATAACTTCAACCAGCAGTATAACTTCAACCTGCAGTATAACTTCAACCTGCAGTATAACTTCAACCTGCAGTATAACTTCAACCAGCAGTATAACTTCAACCTGCAGTATAACTTCAACCTGCAGTATAACTTCAACCTGCAGTAAAACTTCAACCTGCAGTATAACTTCAACCTGCAGTATAACTTCAACCTGCAGTATAACTTCAACCTGCAGTATAACTTCAACCAGCAGTATAACTTCAACCTGCAGTATAACTTCAACCTGCAGTATAACTTCAACCTGCAGTATAACTTCAACCTGCAGTATAACTTCAACCTGCAGTATAACTTCAACCAGCAGTATAACTTTAACATGCAGTAAAACTTCAACCTGCAGTAAAACTTCAACCTGCAGTATAACTTCAACCTGCAGTAAAACTTCAACCTGCAGTGTAACTTCAACCTGCATTATAACTTCAACCTGCAGTAAAACTTCAACCTGCAGTAAAACTTCAACCTGCAGTAAAATTTCAACCTGCAGTATAACTTCAACCTGCAGTATAACTTCAACCTGCAGTAAAACTTCAACCTGCAGTATAACTTCAACCTGCAGTATAACTTCAACCTGCAGTATAACTTCAACCTGCAGTATAACTTCAACCTGCAGTATAACTTCAACCTGCAGTATAACTTCAACCTGCAGTATAACTTCAACCTGCAGTAAAACTTCAACCTGCAGTATAACTTCAACCTGCAGTATAACTTCAACCTGCAGTATAACTTCAACCTGCAGTATAACTTCAACCTGCAGTAAAACTTCAACCTGCAGTATAACTTCAACCTGCAGTATAACTTCAACCTGCAGTATAACTTCAACCTGCAGTAAAACTTCAACCTGCAGTAAAACTTCAACCTGCAGTATAACTTCAACCTGCAGTATAACTTCAACCTGCAGTATAACTTCAACCTGCAGTAAAACTTCAACCTGCAGTATAACTTCAACCTGCAGTATAACTTCAACCTGCAGTATAACTTCAACCTGCAGTATAACTTCAACCTGCAGTAAAACTTCAACCTGCAGTATAACTTCAACCTGCAGTATAACTTCAACCTGCAGTATAACTTCAACCTGCAGTATAACTTCAACCTGCAGTATAACTTCAACCTGCAGTAAAACTTCAACCTGCAGTATAACTTCAACCTGCAGTATAACTTCAACCTGCAGTATAACTTCAACCTGCAGTAAAACTTCAACCTGCAGTATAACTTCAACCTGCAGTATAACTTCAACCTGCAGTATAACTTCAACCTGCAGTATAACTTCAACCTGCAGTATAACTTCAACCAGCAGTATAACTTCAACCAGCAGTATAACTTCAACCAGCAGTATAACTTCAACCTGCAGTATAACTTCAACCAGCAGTATAACTTCAACCTGCAGTATAACTTCAACCAGCAGTATAACTTCAACCAGCAGTATAACTTCAACCAGCAGTATAACTTCAACCAGCAGTATAACTTCAACCAGCAGTATAACTTCAACCTGCAGTATAACTTCAACCTGCAGTATAACTTCAACCTGCAGTATAACTTCAACCAGCAGTATAACTTCAACCTGCAGTATAACTTCAACCTGCAGTATAACTTCAACCTGCAGTATAACTTCAACCAGCAGTATAACTTCAACCTGCAGTATAACTTCAACCTGCAGTATAACTTCAACCTGCAGTATAACTTCAACCTGCAGTATAACTTCAACCAGCAGTATAACTTCAACCAGCAGTATAACTTCAACCTGCAGTATAACTTCAACCAGCAGTATAACTTCAACCTGCAGTATAACTTCAACCAGCAGTATAACTTCAACCTGCAGTATAACTTCAACCAGCAGTATAACTTCAACCTGCAGTATAACTTCAACCTGCAGTATAACTTCAACCAGCAGTATAACTTCAACCAGCAGTATAACTTCAACCTGCAGTATAACTTCAACCTGCAGTATAACTTCAACCTGCAGTATAACTT
The DNA here is from genome assembly GCF_038502225.1 of Cherax quadricarinatus. Classification (NCBI taxonomy): domain Eukaryota; kingdom Metazoa; phylum Arthropoda; class Malacostraca; order Decapoda; family Parastacidae; genus Cherax; species Cherax quadricarinatus. Next base: position 2,306,973 of record NC_091307.1, read on the forward strand.
CAACCTGCAGTATAACTTCAACCTGCAGTATAACTTCAACCTGCAGTATAACTTCAACCAGCAGTATAACTTCAACCAGCAGTATAACTTCAACCTGCAGTATAACTTCAACCTGCAGTATAACTTCAACCAGCAGTATAACTTCAACCAGCAGTATAACTTCAACCTGCAGTATAACTTCAACCTGAAGTATAACTTCAACCAGCAGTATAACTTCAACCAGCAGTATAACTTCAACCAGCAGTATAACTTCAACCAGCAGTATAACTTCAACCTGCAGTATAACTTCAACCTGCAGTATAACTTCAACCTGCAGTATAACTTCAACCAGCAGTATAACTTCAACCTGCAGTATAACTTCAACCTGCAGTATAACTTCAACCTGCAGTAAAACTTCAACCTGCAGTATAACTTCAACCTGCAGTATAACTTCAACCTGCAGTATAACTTCAACCTGCAGTATAACTTCAACCAGCAGTATAACTTCAACCTGCAGTATAACGTCAACCTGCAGTATAACTTCAACCTGCAGTATAACTTCAACCTGCAGTATAACTTCAACCTGCAGTATAACTTCAACCAGCAGTATAACTTCAACATGCAGTAAAACTTCAACCTGCAGTAAAACTTCAACCTGCAGTATAACTTCAACCTGCAGTAAAACTTCAACCTGCAGTAAAACTTCAACCTGCAGTAAAATTTCAACCTGCAGTATAACTTCAACCTGCAGTATAACTTCAACCTGCAGTAAAACTTCAACCTGCAGTATAACTTCAACCTGCAGTATAACTTCAACCTGCAGTATAACTTCAACCTGCAGTATAACTTCAACCTGCAGTATAACTTCAACCTGCAGTATAACTTCAACCTGCAGTATAACTTCAACCTGCAGTAAAACTTCAACCTGCAGTATAACTTCAACCTGCAGTATAACTTCAACCTGCAGTATAACTTCAACCTGCAGTATAACTTCAACCTGCAGTAAAACTTCAACCTGCAGTATAACTTCAACCTGCAGTATAACTTCAACCTGCAGTATAACTTCAACCTGCAGTAAAACTTCAACCTGCAGTAAAACTTCAACCTGCAGTATAACTTCAACCTGCAGTATAACTTCAACCTGCAGTATAACTTCAACCTGCAGTAAAACTTCAACCTGCAGTATAACTTCAACCTGCAGTATAACTTCAACCTGCAGTATAACTTCAACCTGCAGTATAACTTCAACCTGCAGTAAAACTTCAACCTGCAGTATAACTTCAACCTGCAGTATAACTTCAACCTGCAGTATAACTTCAACCTGCAGTATAACTTCAACCTGCAGTATAACTTCAACCTGCAGTAAAACTTCAACCTGCAGTATAACTTCAACCTGCAGTATAACTTCAACCTGCAGTATAACTTCAACCTGCAGTATAACTTCAACCTGCAGTATAACTTCAACCTGCAGTATAACTTCAACCTGCAGTATAACTTCAACCTGCAGTATAACTTCAACCAGCAGTATAACTTCAACCAGCAGTATAACTTCAACCAGCAGTATAACTTCAACCAGCAGTATAACTTCAACCAGCAGTATAACTTCAACCAGCAGTATAACTTCAACCTGCAGTATAACTTCAACCAGCAGTATAACTTCAACCAGCAGTATAACTTCAACCTGCAGTATAACTTCAACCTGCAGTATAACTTCAACCAGCAGTATAACTTCAACCTGCAGTATAACTTCAACCAGCAGTATAACTTCAACCAGCAGTATAACTTCAACCAGCAGTATAACTTCAACCAGCAGTATAACTTCAACCAGCAGTATAACTTCAACCAACAGTATAACTTCAACCTGCAGTATAACTTCAACCTGCAGTATAACTTCAACCAGCAGTATAACTTCAACCAGCAGTATAACTTCAACCTGCAGTATAACTTCAACCTGCAGTATAACTTCAACCAGCAGTATAACTTCAACCAGCAGTATAACTTCAACCAGCAGTATAACTTCAACCTGCAGTATAACTTCAACCTGCAGTATAACTTCAACCTGCAGTATAACTTCAACCAGCAGTATAACTTCAACCTGCAGTATAACTTCAACCTGCAGTATAACTTCAACCAGCAGTATAACTTCAACCTGCAGTATAACTTCAACCAGCAGTATAACTTCAACCTGCAGTATAACTTCAACCTGCAGTATAACTTCAACCTGCAGTATAACTTCAACCAGCAGTATAACTTCAACCTGCAGTATAACTTCAACCTGCAGTATAACTTCAACCTGCAGTATAACTTCAACCAGCAGTATAACTTCAACCTGCAGTATAACTTCAACCTGCAGTATAACTTCAACCTGCAGTATAACTTCAACCTGCAGTATAACTTCAACCAGCAGTATAACTTCAACCAGCAGTATAACTTCAACCTGCAGTATAACTTCAACCAGCAGTATAACTTCAACCTGCAGTATAACTTCAACCAGCAGTATAACTTCAACCTGCAGTATAACTTCAACCAGCAGTATAACTTCAACCTGCAGTATAACTTCAACCTGCAGTATAACTTTGTTACAAAAAACGCGATTCTAAAAGCTTAGAGATCTCCAGTGAATACTAGAAAGGACTGCCCTTCTAGCATCCAGCCTGTTACTGGGTTTTCGTAACAAGTAGTCAGTATCCTTGTCCAATTATCCATTAAAATTCAGTATGGTTCAATAGTGCTTTAGGATTATAACTGGTAGGCTACTAACTAGAGAAATTAAAATTTAATAAATTTATTAAGTCTATAAGTTGTCTAGAGGTATATTATCAAATTAAATTAATTACAGCAATCAAAATAAAATCAATCTCTCGAGTTCAATATTATTGTGCTGAAAGCACATATCACATTTATAATTCTTAAGTACCGTCAGGTACATTAACATTTAATAAGATATTACAAATATGTACAAGTGTGTGTATGCGTGTAAGTGCTCTTAAGTAGTTAGCTATGTCTCAAGACTCGAATAAGACTTAAACAAGTGACTGACAAAGTCCTCAAATAAACTAACTTCTTGACCGACTGGCAACCCGAACAGTCTGCTTGAACAACAAAGAATGCTAAGCCCAATAGCAATGCAATATCAAGCGACTGCGACACAGAATCAGGAACAAGGAGATAATATAACGACACTAAGTAGGGACCATCTGCAGATCCTCCACAAAAGTTACAAAACTCCCATAATACTGAATCTTCGTTCAGCATAGGAAAACTGTGACTGTGACAATACACAGGAACCAGTACAAAATTAGGTCAGAAGCTATAGCTCGGGACCTGAGATACTCAGAGTGTCTAAGTGACACACAACCTCAGTACAACGTCGAAAATCACTAAGTCTATACAATGTTCTGTGAACAAAGTTCTACAGAACTAACAAGAATAATGAGACAGACAATCTGTCCAACCAGCAAGCGAGTCTCCAGCAGACTGAATACTTCACAAGAGGTGAGGACACCCCCCCCCTCGATCACGTGATAGCTACGTGGACAACTGCAGCTCAGAAGCCGGCAGTATAACGAGCGACAAGCGATAATTACAGTCGTTTGACAATCAAGCCTAACTGAGCACATTTTATATACATCCTAACAACATAAGCTAAATAACAATATAAGTCAAATAATAATATAAAGTCATACATTTACGATTTAGCTATTATCGCAAATATAAGCAATATAAAATTAAATGAAAAGGTAATATACAATATATATACATAATAATCATTGTAACCCATTCAGGGGTTGCAACAACTTCAACCAGCAGTATAACTTCAACCAGCAGTATAACTTCAACCTGCAGTATAACTTCAACCTGCAGTATAACTTCAACCAGCAGTATAACTTCAACCTGCAGTATAACTTCAACCTGCAGTATAACTTCAACCTGCAGTATAACTTCAACCAGCAGTATAACTTCAACCAGCAGTATAACTTCAACCTGCAGTATAACTTCAACCTGCAGTATAACTTCAACCAGCAGTATAACTTCAACCAGCAGTATAACTTCAACCTGCAGTATAACTTCAACCTGCAGTATAACTTCAACCAGCAGTATAACTTCAACCAGCAGTATAACTTCAACCAGCAGTATAACTTCAACCAGCAGTATAACTTCAACCTGCAGTATAACTTCAACCTGCAGTATAACTTCAACCTGCAGTATAACTTCAACCAGCAGTATAACTTCAACCTGCAGTATAACTTCAACCTGCAGTATAACTTCAACCTGCAGTAAAACTTCAACCTGCAGTATAACTTCAACCTGCAGTATAACTTCAACCTGCAGTATAACTTCAACCTGCAGTATAACTTCAACCAGCAGTATAACTTCAACCTGCAGTATAACTTCAACCTGCAGTATAACTTCAACCTGCAGTATAACTTCAACCTGCAGTATAACTTCAACCTGCAGTATAACTTCAACCAGCAGTATAACTTCAACCTGCAGTAAAACTTCAACCTGCAGTAAAACTTCAACCTGCAGTATAACTTCAACCTGCAGTATAACTTCAACCTGCAGTAAAACTTCAACCTGCAGTATAACTTCAACCTGCAGTATAACTTCAACCTGCAGTATAACTTCAACCTGCAGTATAACTTCAACCTGCAGTATAACTTCAACCTGCAGTATAACTTCAACCTGCAGTATAACTTCAACCTGCAGTATAACTTCAACCTGCAGTATAACTTCAACCTGCAGTATAACTTCAACCAGCAGTATAACTTCAACCTGCAGTATAACTTCAACCTGCAGTATAACTTCAACCTGCAGTATAACTTCAACCTGCAGTATAACTTCAACCTGCAGTATAACTTCAACCAGCAGTATAACTTCAACCTGCAGTAAAACTTCAACCTGCAGTAAAACTTCAACCTGCAGTATAACTTCAACCTGCAGTATAACTTCAATTCCAGCCTTTTTTTTTCATTCATCTACATTATTTACTTTTAACTGTACAATAAATTCCAGAAACACGCTCCAACTTTTATTTACGACTGACCATACTATGATCTATTCAAGATTGTAGTTTCAAATAATTAATTACATCCAGCACCAATGAAATCAACATTTATCGCCTGTACCATGACAGCCAAAATTCACTTTCTTGCTCAGTGTGAACCATCAGTCAGATTTCATTAAAACTGCAGATGTTGACATTTGTTCCAAAACGTCTTACGTTTTCAGAGTACAGTGTGAGGAGTAGGTTTATAAATTTCTTTTTCTCATAAAATTTAAAAAAAAATTATGTAAACTGGTATGAATGTAATTTCTATGAAACCATGAGGCGTTTACGATTATTTTTAAAACCAGTAATAATACTATTACAAGAAGAGTAATTTTTAATTGAATTATCTTAACAGAGTCTAGTAGAAAGTCAACCTTTTGATACCTTCATGGCGTCTAGCCTGAGTCCGGCTTTTAACACTTCCGTAAGTCAATATTCATCGACTTTTATAGCAAGACTTTACAACTTCAACTTTTATGTAGTGCTTAATAAACATTGCAGAGGAGGTTATAGGAAGGAGAGCAGAAACTTGCAATAGTTGTTATCAAAGGTGTCTCAGGTTTAATATTTACTATCAGTGAATATAATAATTCTTAAACTACAGTGTGTAAACACATTAATTGAATTATATTATTAATTGTAGTATCAGGCACGTTACTGTATATAAGTGTACTTTGTATACTAGTATAAGTTTATTGAGTAATATAAGGCAGACTCGAAGTAGAAAAAAAACGATAAACCAAGCAAATCCCTAAATTATTTAACTTCTAACGTCAGAAAGGATAAAACATAACTCACTTTAATAATCGAGTAAACAGATCACTGAGCAGCACAGCACAGACATAGAGATACAAACACGACCAAACTAGGGGACAACAGCTTGTCCTTCAGAAAGTCACAGAAATCCAAAATTATTGAATATGAGTTCTGCAACTTCCAAATCCCGATTTAGACAGTGTGCAGAAACCAATCAGAGAGCAAGAGTTAGATTCTGGACATGAATTATGATTGTCTCACGATACGCAACCAGAAAATGCCAACTACCATTAAATATATATACTGTAAATCTCTGGCAGCATAGTTCGACTGTGCAGGAGATGTTTATTAAGGCCCACAAATGAGAATGTACTCCACTGAACTGAGTTAACATCACAAAACAGAGAGTGAGTTTTGCTGGTAAGCAAGAACTGTTACTTCTCCCGAAGCTGGTAAGGAAGAGAGATTACCTCTCTTGAGGCTGATAGTCAAGAGAGTCTGGCGGCATCAGGATGGAGGTAAGGTCACACTTGGGGGCTTGACAAATTACCTAGCATGCACCAGAATCAGAACACTACCATAACAAGTGAAGCAGCAGTGAGGACAGCAAATGAAACCCGTGTTTCCGCCTGCACGAACACAGTAAAGGTATAAGAACTTACTACCAACTCCATAAGCTAAATATAAAGTAGATAATTCTGTAATGAATGATTTTCTGATTTAGCTATTAATGAAAATAAGTATTACAATATAATATTGAGTAATACATGTAATACAATAAATAATAACTGTCAGAATGACTATAAATTAACTAGAGGCATGACAATACTAAATCACAAACTGGTCAAATGGCTGTTAAACCCAGAATATTAAAATATTTGTTGCTACATCAATACGGCCCAAATATAGAAAATATTTATTCACGGTAAAGCAATTTATGCTGCACCCTTTATATTTTCAAATTCTTTATGGTCTGTGTTACCTTTTTTTTTCTCATCACGTCGGCCGTCTCCCTTCGAGGCAGGTTGACCCAAAAAAGAAAGAAAAACTTTCATCATTTAACACTTTCACCATCATTTACACATAATCACTGTCTTTGCAGAGATGTGCAGATACAACAGTTACGTCACTCCAAACAGCAAATATCCCAAACCCCTCCTTTATAGTGCAGGCATTTTACTTCCCACCTCCAGGACTCGAGTCTGGCTAACCAGCCTCCCTGAATCTCTTCATAAAATATTACTCTGTTCACACTCCAATAGCTCGTCAAGTCTCAAAAACTATTCGACTCCACTCTTATCTAACATGTTCAAGCATTCAGATATCTCCAACTGAACATAATTCAAATCCGTTCCTCTTTTATCAGGCTGAAGACATTACCTGCGCATACAGTAACCCTAAATATCAGTATGGATTATTATCACGAAATCGAAAATGAACCATACTACTAGATTTACATTCTGTAGATCGTCACACATGTATATTCATCAGTCGCGGCCCGATCACAGGGTCCCAAATAATGTAATCGGGATAGTCATGTGGTGTACCCAAAGCATGCATGGGTGCAGGTGGGACTGACAGTGTATATATGCTCTGAGCTCCATCAACACATTCAATTACTGGCCAGACCGCATGCAATAAGTGATGAGTTTTGCAAATATCTCTCTGTTTTACTGATTAATTATTTTTAAATTAGTTATTTTTGTTGGTAAAGGGAATGGAAACGAATGAGTGAGCGGTATAGAATGAGTGTGTGTATATGTGTGTGTGTGTGTGTGTATGTGTGTGTGTGTGTGTGTGTGTGTGTGTGTGTGTGTGTGTGTGTGTGTGTGTGTGTGTGTGTGTGTGTGTGTGTGTTTGTTTGTAAGAGAAATGAAGTAACAAATGACGCAACACCGATTAGGTGACTAAGGACAGATGACTACGCAATTCTAAATAAAACTGAACAAGCTGAAGAATGCTCTAGTAAGTGACTTCTGGAATTTAAACTCGATGGAAGCGAGAGGCTGGCTGTAAGAATCGTTCCGACAGCAACGGTGACAATTTTTAGACTTGAATAGTACTGAAACGTACCTAGTATTAGACATCAGACCGAATCCCTTGCCCAAGGCACACACGAAGAGGACAATATTGATGGCAGAACTTGCAGGTATATGAATAGCCTGCAGGAATCTGGGTAAGTTATTCCAAACATCATACACCAAATAAGCATACCAAGTATCAAAGAACCCCGTAGCTTAGAACCCCGTACTGGTTTATATTGTGCTAATACGGAACTTAGTAACGGAGTATGCTGCGCTAGCATGGAACAGCTCAGTACTGGGGTATGGGCTTTCAAGGAACTCTCATCATGTTAGATATGGGAAGAAAATTTAGAAAGTCCTGAACAGCTCGATAAAATATATTATCATAGCAGAAACTCAGAGAGTGGCAGATGCTTTAATTTGAGTAGGAATGAAATGATGGTTTTTCAAATGAAAATCAGAATTTCAGAAGAGCTGGAGAGCCGTAATAAACAATTCCTTGACTGCGAGAGCAGTAAACAAATAGATTTTAAAAGATATTGATAGTGGAGACTGTGAACGTCAGTGGATTCAAAATCAACAGTACTTGACTCACGAAATCGTAATGACACGATTGCAAACAAACCATACCACGGGCGGGTTAGAACCAGCGATCAGAGAGTCTCAAAACTCCAGACCGTCGCGTTAGCCACTGGTCCAGTAGCTAACGTGACGGTCTGGAGTTTTGAGAGTCTCTGGTCGCGGGTTCTATCCCCGCCCGTGGTATGGTTTAAAATCAACAGTGTCTAGAGTAACCGCACCAGACAGTTGATGGACGAAAGGAGAACATCAAGTTGAAGTTGAACCCTCTTCAGACATCCCGAGGTGAGTACGTGTACAATAAACTTTGCAAGGAAGTTTTATTACAGGATTTATTTTATAAATTAAAATTTAAAACCTCTGACATCTTGTAAAAGTAAAAATGAGAGAACTCCGGGAAACAAGGCAAAACTTGGGCTTATTTTTCCAGCATTTATAATATCCGACAGTAAATCTACGAGTGTCTTCTAATTATGTCAGTAGCTTTCTGCATGTTACGAGAAAAAGTCCTACTTTGTCTTATTATTCCGGAAGAGCACACGGCTATTTTTTTCCTCCTGTCCCCCTTCCTCCCTAAGGGAATGCAAAAGTCACTTTCTCCTGATTTATATTGCAATAAACGTTTTTAATGTTTGCTCTCCTTCGTCTCCCCCCTGACCCCTCAAACAAACAGAGCTAACCTCAGAGAGGATTTAGGGTGCTGTTTTGTATTTATTAAAGAACTGATATTGGTTGCAGAGGCGGACAGTGGAGGGGTGTTCTGAGCTTATGTTACCATAGATGTGTGTGTGTGTGAGAGAGAGAGAGAGAGAGAGAGAGAGAGAGAGAGAGAGAGAGAGGGGAGGGAGGGAGGAAGGGAGAGAGAGAGAGAGAGCCGAATTGTGTTTGCAGGGAACGAGAGACTGTTGTTAGCCGAGTCAACAAAGGCCTACTGGAAAGAGGGATGTCGATCTGCCACAGACTGTCAGACAATACAAAATAATAATTTTAGAATTCGGCAGCACGCTAGTCAGTGTGTAAGTCCAGTTTAGGCTCAGGGTAATAAGTCTAAAAATATGTGTACATATAATTACAAAATATCCCAGGTTCTTTGGAAATGTACTGTATCACAAGTAACGAAAATATCTCATTGTGTAGGGTTTTGGCATCAGTAATGAACGTAAGGTACCACTTATTAATAAAGGCAGAAAAATAAATTTACACAATAAAGCAATACAGAAGAGAAAAACACAAGAATATAATAATAGCAGCGAATAATAAAAACATTTAGAATAATATGTCTATACATATATAAATACTTAAGAGAGAAGAGGGTCAGATCTTCAGTCTCCACAGAAGACAAAGTGTCAAACAGGTTGGGTGTCAACGTAAGAGTAACTGAACGGGGAAAACCTTCTGTAATACTCTTAGTTACTACAACCACCACCCAACAACATAATTGAGTGAGCCAAAGCAACGTACCTTTTGTGAGAAAGAATCGTAACTAGATTTGAGACAAGGAGTGCAAATAATATTTCCAGTGCACAGTGAACTAAACACCCAATGAGACATTACACCTAGTATCTCAAAGTTGTTACTATTTAAGTCACCAGCAGTACACATATACCCGAATTATCCATCAAATATCTGGTGTACCATTAAACACAAGGTTGCCAAGATTTGTCAACCAGGATGAGAACCGAATGCCTCTCGCTCCTGGTGGCAGCCAACCAGTCATTCTGCGAGACTTGATCACATGAAACCAATCATCTCGAGGAAGAACATGTAAGGTCATGTGATTCCTAATATAGCTGTATCTGCCCAGAAACTTGAGTGTTTCTACATTGGACTGAACATGAAAAAAGTTACAATGCAAATTACAAACACTTCTTCAAGAGCAATGCGAGAAAGGGGAAAGGAGTAGGAATCTCAGTAATAGTCTAGACCCAAGTTTGCGTTAAGGAAATAGTCTCGTCCAGAATGGCCGGCTTGGAGCAGCACTTGCCTTTCCCCTCCGGCACAGAATTAAAGGGAGAAGTGGAGAAGAATTCTTCCTCCGTAAGCCACGAGTGTCGTAAGAAGAGATTAAAATGCTGGGAAGAGAAACTTTTGTCTCTTCTTTTTTTGGATCACCCTGCATCGGTGGAAGACTGCCGGTGTGTTAAAAAAATGACTAAGTGTACAGATGAAAGATAGGAATAAATAAAGGGAATATAATTAATTTGCTGAAAATATCTAACCAAAACAGCACTCGCAGCAATGGATTCAAGCCGGAAAAAAATAGGTTTAGAAAGGATACACACACACACACACATATATATATTTATATATATATATATATATATATATATATATATATATATATATATATGTATATATATATGTATATATATATATATATATATATATATATATATATATATATATATATATATATATATATATATACATTTATATATATATATGTCGTGCCGAATAGGCAGAACTTGCGATCTTGGCTTAAATAGCAACGCTCATCTTGCCATATAAGACAAGCGAAAATTTGTGTATGCAATAATTTCGCCAAAATCATTCTGAACCTAACGAAAAAAAATATATTTCATTGTGTTTGTTTAGTATTAAATTATTGTAAACAAATCTAAAATATATTTAGTTGGGTTAGGCAAAAATTAATTGTTCTTGTTTTAATAAGGTTAGGTAAGTTTTCTAAGATTCTTTTGGTGCAAAATTAAAAATTTTTACATTAACACTAATGAAAAAAATATATCTTTAAACGTATAAGAGAAAATTTTAGAAAGGACTTAATTTTAAATGAGTTCTTGCTAATTGACCAGTTTTACATATTATGCACGACATATATATATATATATATATATATATATATATATATATATATATATATATATATATATATATATATATATATATATATATATATATATATATATATATATATATATATATATATATATATATATATATATTGATGGAGTGCACCCATATTGCAAATTGTGTGACCCATAGCCTCGGAGAAGTGGATAAAAAGGCTTCAAGAAAAATATATTTGAGTTTCTTCCTGAAGCCATTTGAATATTCCACGTCCCCTCTTACCCCATCTTATTTTCTCAATAGGTATATTATTTTATTACATAATACATTTAATATACATTAAATAAGTATTGATGCAAATATGATGCACTGCAGTTTAAACCTTGTGAGTCTGCCACTGCAGGAACCGGTATAACATCATTGTCGGCACCACCTCTCATCACTCTTGCCGTCAAACTCTCATCACACGAATCACCTGTTGCCAGGCCGCCCCAGTGTTATAATACACTCTAATATACAAACCCTAGCCATTCTATTCCTCCCCTCCTCTCCATTACTGCTATACTAGTTACTATATTAGAAGTTTTAGAATGATATTAGACGCTGCATGGCATGTTAATAATGTCTTATGACCTTTACTAGAGAAAATTCTGCTAGAGGTGTTAGAGGTGACGGCTATCAGCAACCAGGGACTCTTCACCCACTCGAGAGTGTTGGTGGTAGGGTGGTGCTGAACTGAAATGTATGAAGGGAATTATAATTAAATTTGTAGTAGCGGGAACCCTGGCTAATTAAGTTTTGCCACCAAGGTAGGCAGCGTGTGTGTGTGTGTGTACTCATCTAGTTGTACTCACCTAGTTGAGGTTGCGGGGGTCGAGTCCGAGCTCCTGGCCCCGCCTCTTCACTGATCGCTACTAGGTCACTCTCCCTGAGCCGTGAGCTTTATCATACCTCTGCTTAAAGCTATGTATGGATCCTGCCTCCTCTACATCGCTTCCCAAACTATTCCACTTACTGACTACTCTGTGGCTGAAGAAATACTTCCTAACATCCCTGTGATTCATCTGTGTCTTCAGCTTCCAACTGTGTCCCCTTGTTACTGTGTCCAATCTCTGGAACATCCTGTCTTTGTCCACCTTGTCAATTACTCTCAGTATTTTGTATGTCGTTATCATGTCCCCCCTATCTCTCCTGTCCTCCAGTGTCGTCAGGTTGATTTCCCTTAACATCTCCTCGTAGGACATACCTCTTAGCTCTGGGACTAGTCTTGTTGCAAACCTTTGCACTTTCTCTAGTTTCTTCACGTGCTTGGCTAGGTGTGGATTCCAAACTGGTGCCGCATACTCCAATATGGGCCTAACATACACGGTGTACAGGGTCCTGAATGATTCCTTATTAAGATGTCGGAATGCTGTTCTGAAGTTTGCTAGGCGCCCATATGCTGCAGCAGTTATTTGGTTGATGTGCGCTTCAGGAGATGTGCCTGGTGTTATACTCACCCCAAGATCTTTTTCCTTGAGTGAGGTTTGTAGTCTCTGACCCCCTAGACTGTACTCCGTCTGCGGCCTTCTTTGCCCTTCCCCAATCTTCATGACTTTGCACTTGGTGGGATTGAAGTCCAGGAGCCAATTGCTGGACCAGGTCTGCAGCCTGTCCAGATCCCTTTGTAGTTCTGCCTGGTTTTCGATCGAGTGTATTCTTCTCATCAACTTCACGTCATCTGCAAACAGGGACACCTCAGAGTCTATTCCTTCCGTCATGTCGTTCACAAATACCAGAAACAGCACTGGTCCTAGGACTGACCCCTGCGGGACCCCGCTGGTCACAGGTGCCCACTCTGACACCTCGCCACGTACCATGACTCGCTGCTGTCTTCCTGACAAGTATTCCCTGATCCATTGTAGTGCCTTCCCTGTTATCCCTGCTTGGTCCTCCAGTTTTTGCACCAATCTCTTGTGTGGAACTGTGTCAAACGCCTTCTTGCAGTCCAAGAAAATGCAATCCACCCACCCCTCTCTCTCTTGTCTTACTGCTGTCACCATGTCATAGAACTCCAGTAGGTTTGTGACACAGGATTTCCCGTCCCTGAAACCATGTTGGCTGCTGTTGATGAGATCATTCCTTTCTAGGTGTTCCACCACTCTTCTCCTGATAATCTTCTCCATGATTTTGCATACTATACATGTCAGTGACACTGGTCTGTAGTTTAATGCTTCATGTCTGTCTCCTTTTTTAAAGATTGGGACTACATTTGCTGTCTTCCATGCCTCAGGCAATCTCCCTGTTTCGATAGATGTATTGAATATTGTTGTTAGGGGTACACATAGCGCCTCTGCTCCCTCTCTCAATACCCATGGGGAGATGTTATCTGGCCCCATTGCCTTTGAGGTATCTAGCTCACTCAGAAGCCTCTTCACTTCTTCCTCGGTTGTGTGCACTGTGTCCAGCACTTGGTGGTGTGCCCCACCTCTCCGTCTTTCTGGAGTCCCTTCTGTCTCCTCTGTGAACACTTCTTTGAATCTCTTGTTGAGTTCTTCACATACTTCACGGTCATTTCTTGTTGTCTCTCCTCCTTCCTTCCTTAGCCTGATTACCTGGTCCTTGACTGTTGTTTTCCTCCTGATGTGGCTGTACAACAGTTTCGGGTCAGATTTGGCTTTCGCTGCTATGTCATTTTCATATTGTCTTTGGGCCTCCCTTCTTATCTGTGCATATTCGTTTCTGGCTCTACGACTGTTCTCCTTATTCTCCTGGGTCCTTTGCCTTCTATATTTCTTCCATTCCCTAGCACACTTGGTTTTTGCCTCCCTGCACCTTTGGGTAAACCATGGGTTCATCCTGGCTTTTTCATTAATCCTGTTACCCTTGGGTACAAACCTCTCCTCAGCCTCCTTGCATTTTGTTGCTACATATTCCATCATCTCATTAACTGGCTTCCCTGCCAGTTCTCTGTCCCACTGAACCCCGTTCAGGTAGTTCCTCATTCCTGTGTAGTCCCCTTTCTTGTAGTTTGGCTTCATTCGTCCTGGCCTTCCTGCTTCTCCCTCCACTTGTAGCTCTACTGTGTATTCGAAGCTTAAAACCACATGGTCACTGGCCCCAAGGGGTCTTTCATATGTGATGTCCTCGATATCTGCACTACTGAAGGTGAGTACTAAGTCCAGCCTTGCTGGTTCATCCTCTCCTCTCTCTCTTGTAGTGTCCCTTACGTGTTGGTACATGAAGTTCTCCAGTACCACCTCCATCATCTTAGCCCTCCCTGTATCTTGGCCCCCCATGTGGGTCCAAGTTCTCCCAATCGATCTCCTTGTGGTTAAAGTCACCCATGATCAGGAGCTTTGCCTTGCATGCATGAGCTCTTCTGGCCACTCTAGCCAGTGTGTCAACCATTGCTCTATTGCTCTCGTCGTATGTGTGTGTGTGTGTGTACTCACCTCACCTCACCTAGTTGAGGTTGCAGGGGTCGAGTCCAAGCTCCTGGCCACGCCTCTTCACTGGTCGCCACTAGGTCACTCTCCCTGAACCATGAGCTTTATCGTACCTCTGCTTAAAGCTATGTATGGATCCTGCCTCCACTACATCTCTTCCCAAACTATTCCACTTCCTGACTACTCTGTGGCTGAAAAAATACTTCCTAACATCCCTGTGATTCATCTGTGTCTTCAGCTTCCAACTGTGTCCCCTTGTTGCTGTGTCCAGTCTCTGGAACATCCTGTCTTTGTCCACCTTGTCAATTCCTCTCAGTATTTTGTAAGTCGTTATCTCTCCTGTCCTCCAGTGTCGTCAGGTTGATTTCCCTTAACCTCTCCTCGTAGGACATACCTCTTAGCTCTGGGACTAGTCTTGTGGCAAACCTTTGCACTTTCTCTAGTTTCTTTACATGCTTGGCTAGGTGTGGATTCCAAACTGGTGCTGCATACTCCAATATAGGCCTTACGTACACAGTGTACAGGGTCCTGAACGACTCATTAAGATGTCGGAATGCTGTTCTTAGGTTTGCTAGGCATCCGTATGCTGCAGCAGTTATTTGGTTGATATGCGTCTGAGAAGATGTGCCCAGTGTTATACTGATACTTTTCTTTGAGTGAGGTTTGTAGTCAGTGTGTGTACTCACCTAATTGTGGTTGCAGGGGTCGAGACTCAGCTCCTGGCCCCGCCTTTTCACTGAGTGCTACTAGGTCCTCTCGCTCCCTGCTCCATGAGCTTCATCATACCTCATCGTAAAGTTATGCATGGTTCGTGCCCCCACTACATCACTTGCTAGACTATTCCACTTCCTGACTACTCTATGACTGAAGAAATACTTCCTAACATCCTTTTTGACTCATCTGGGTCTTCAACTTCCAATTTCTCTGTCCCCAGTGCCAGTTGCTGGACCAGGTGTCCAGCCTGTCCAGGTCTCTTTGAAGTCCTACGTGATCCTCATCTGATTTAATTTTCCTCATTAACTTCACATCATCTGCGAACAGGGACACTTCTGAGTCTAACCCTTCCGTCATGTCATTCACATATGCCAGAAATAGCATTGGTCCTAGGACCGACCCCTGTGGGACCCCGCTCGTCACAGGTACCCACTGCCATACCTCATCGCGTACCATGACTCGTTGTTGCCTCCCAGTCAGGCATTTTCTGATCCATTGCAGTGCCCTTCCTGTTATACGCGCCTGATCCTCTAGCTTTTGCACCAATCTCATTTGAGAAACTGTGTCGAAGGCCTTCTTGCAGTCCAGGAAGATGCAATCACCCTACCCCTCTCTCACGTGTCTTACTTCTGTTACTTTATCATAAAACTCTAGAAGGTTTGTGACACAGGATTTACCTTCCATAAATCCGTGCTGGTTGGCGTTTATACCCTTGTTCCGTTCCAGGTGCTCCACCACTCTCCTCTTGATAATCTTCTCCATGACTTTGCATACTATACACGTCAGTGACACAGGTCTATAGGTTAGTGCCTCTTTTCTGTCTCCTTTTTTAAATATGGGTACTACATTTGCCGTCTTCCATACCTCAGGTAGTTGTCCAGTTTCAAGGGATGTGTTGAAGATTGTGGTTAGTGGCACACACAGCATTTCTGCTCCCGCTCTAAAGACCCACGGGGAGATGTCTGGTCCTTTTGCCTTTGAGGTATCAAGGTCCCTTAGCAGTTTCACCTCCTAATCAGTTGTGTGTATGTCATCCAACACTTGTTAGCATATTCCTTGTTGGCGTCCTCCTCTGTTCTGTCCACCCAGAGGCCTTCCTGTCTCCACTGTAAATACTTAAATCTTATGTTGAGCTCCTCACATACCTCTTGATCGCTTCTGGTGAATTCTCCACCTTCTTTCCTCAGCTTGATCACCTGGCCTTTGACTGTTATCTTCCTCCTAATGTGGCTATACAGCAGTTTCGGGTCAGACTTGGCTTTCGGTGCTATGTCCTTTTCGTACTATCGCTGGGCCTCCCTCCTTATCTGTGCATACTCGTTTCCGGCTCTTCGACTAGTCTCTCTATTTTCCTGGGTCCTTTGCCTCCTGTACCTTTTCCATTCTCTGGTGCACTTAGTTTTTGCCTCCCTACACCTTCGGGTAAACCAAGGACTCACTTTCGTCTTCCCATTATTTCTATTGGACTTGGGAACAAACCTTTCCTCTGCCTCCCTGCATTTTGTTGTAACGAATTCCATCATCTCATTTACTGACTTTCCTGCCAATTCTCTGTCCCACTAAGCCTCCTGCAGAAAGTTCCTCATACCTGTGTAGTCCCGCCTTTTATAGTTTGGCTTTTCCCGTCCAACTCCTGTTACCCTCTCTACTTGTAACTCTACTGTGTATTCAAAACACAGAACCATGTGATCACTAGCTCCAAGGGGCCTCTCATACGTGATGTTCTCCGTGTCTGAACTGTGTGTGTGTGTGTGTGTGTGTGTGTGTGTGTGTGTGTGTGCGTGTGTGTGTGTATGGTATAAAGCTCCATGAGCTTTATTATACCTCGTCTTAAAACTATGTATAGTTCCTGCCTACACTACATCACTTGCCAGATTATTCTACTTCCTAACAAATCTGTGGCTGAAGAAATACTTCCTAACATCCCTTTGACTCATGAGTCTTCAACTTCCAATTGTGACCCCTTGTTTCTGTGTCCCATCTCTCAAACATCCTGTCTCTGTCTGTGAATGTGTGTGTGCGTGTGTGCGTGTGTGTGTGTGTGTGTGCGCGCGCTCACGCTAACAGATATCTTTTTGCCAAGCCGATTCATGGCTCAAGTTTCCTGCCTCTTAACTTCATGGACCGACGTTACTGGTTTCTGGACTCCTGAGTCTTGTTTGTCTCCGAGATTGGTAAAAATTTGAAGTGGCAGATGCAGTATAATATTGACAAATGCAAAGTTCTAAATGTTGGACAGGTAAATAACCATGCCACATATAAACTAAATAATGTAGATCTTAATACTACTGATTGCGAGAAAGATTTAGGAGTTCTAGTTAGCAGTAATTTAAAACCAAGACAACAGTGCATTAGTGTTCGCAATAAAGCTAACAGAATTATTGGCTTCATATCTAGAAGTATAAATAATAGAAGTCCTCAGGTTGTTCTTCAACTCTATACCATTTTAATGTTCAACTCTATATATCCTTGGTTAGGCCTCATTTAGACTATGCTGCTCAGTTCTGGTCACCATATTACAGAATGGATATAAATGCTCTGGAAAACGTACAAAGGAGGATGACAAAGATTATCCCATGCATCAGAAACCTTCCCTATGAGGATAGACTGAGGGCCCTGAATCTGCACTCTCTTGAAAGGCGTAGAATTATGGGGGATATGATCGAGGTGTATAAATGGAAAACAGGAATAAATAAAGGGGATGTAAATAGCGTGCTGAAAATTTCCAGCCAAGAAGGACTCACAGCAATGGTTTCAAGTTGGAAAAATTCAGATTCAAGAGGGATATAGGAAAGCACTGGTTTGGTAATAGAGTTGTGGATGAGTGGAACAAACTCCCGAGTACAGTTATTGAGACTAAAACGTTGAGTAGTTTTAAAAATAGGTTAGATGAATACATGTGTGGATGTGGGTGGGTGTGAGTTGACCTGACTAGCTTGTGCTGCTGGGTCTGGTGCAGTGCTCCTTCCTTGAGTGGAGATGACCAGACTGGGTGGGTCATTGGGATAATCCGGAGGGGGGACATGGACCTGCTCCGCATGGGTCAGTAGGCCTGTTGCAGTGTTCCTTCTTTTTTCTTATGTTCTTATGTTCTTATGTTATGCACACTTAGCTCACGTAAAACTTACCTTCTTAAAAGTTGTGATAAAGTTGGTAGAATTACCGACAATATGTAAAGTAAAAGGACACAAGTGCAACTAATGTGACGTTTATTGTGGCAACGTTTCGCTCTTCAGGAGCTTTATCAAGCCATGGCTTGATAAAGCTCCTGGAGAGCGAAACGTTGCCACAATAAATGTCACATTAGTTGCACTTGTGTCCCTTTACTTTCTTAAAAGTTGATCATTCGTGCATGGATATCAGTCTGAATTGATTTTGGTCTGTCACAGTTCTAATTTACTTCTTTTTTCTTCTTTTTTTTTAGAAATTGGAAACACTGAAATACAAGTTTTCACGCGATATTTTCGGAGCGTCGCATCTTATTATCTTCAAGCCTTCCATGCTGATTATCTGATCACAGCTTATAAGCAGCTTCAAGCTTAGTTCTTGTGTATTTCAGGATATCGGTCTATTGGACCATTTGAATAATTTAAATTAGATTTGGACTGTGACTTAACTTACCATTTTTATTGAAGAAATTTGAATACTGGCTTCCATTTGATGACTTGTGAATGCTCAGGAGAATGGTTATGAAATATGGGAATTCCTTTCTCGGATTGAGCAGTGGCCGAAATGCATCTAGTTTTCCCAGTGATTTTTGTCTGTATGAGGTCTCCAGTGTCTGGTTGATTCTTTGATGTTCTGTTATTTGTTTCTGCATTTTTCTTGGCCATATTTGCATTTGTTTACAGCACTCTGATCCTGTTTCTCTTACAGTTTGCTAGGTGTAGGTGTGTGTGTGTGTGTGTGTGTGTGTGTGTGTGTGTGTGTGTGTGTGTGTGTGTGTACTCACCTAATTGTACTCACCTAATTGTGGTTGCAGGGGTCGAGACTCAGCTCCTGGCCCCGCCTCATCACTGATCGCTAATAGGTCCTCTCCCTCTCTGCTTCCTGAGCTGTATCATACCTCTTCTTAAAACTATGTATGGTTCCTGCCTCCACTACTTCACTTGCTAGGCTATTCCACTTCCTGACAACTCTATGACTGAAGGAATACTTCCTAACGTCCCTGTGACTCGTCTGAGTCTTCAGCTTCCAGTTGTGACCCCTTGTCCCTGTGTCCCCTCTCTGGAACATCCTGTCTCTGTCCACCTTTTCTATTCCCCGCAGTATCTTGTATGTCGTTATCATGCCTCCCCTGACCCTTCTGTCCTCCAGTGTCGTCAGTCCGATTTCCCTCAACCTTTCCTCGTACGACATTTCCCTGAGCTCTGGGACTATCCATGTTGCAAACCTTTGTACTTTCTCTAACTTCTTGACGTGCTTGACCAGGTGTGGGTTCCAGACTGGTGCTGCATACTCCAGTATGGGCCTAACATACACAGTGTACAGTGTCTTGAACGATTCCTTATTAAGGTATCGGAATGCTATTCTCAGGTTTGCCAGGCGCCCGTATGCTGCAGCAGTTATTTGGTTGATGTGTGCCTCCGGTGATGTGCTCGGTGTTATGGTCACCCCAAGGTCTTTCTCCCTGAGTGAGGTCTGTAGTCTTTGTCCACCTAGCCTATACTCTGTCTGCGGTCTTCTTTGCCCCTCCCCAATCTTCATGACTTTGCATTTGGCTGGATTGAATTCGAGAAGCCAGTTACTGGACCACATGTCCAGCCTGTCCAGGTCTCCTTGCAGTCCTGCCTCATCCTCATCCGATTTAATTCTTCTCATCAACTTCACATCATCTGCGAACAGGGACACTTCAGAGTCTATTCCTTCCATCATGTCGTTCACATATATCAAAAATAGCACTGGTCCTAGAACTGACCCCTGTGGGACCCCGCTCGTCACAGGCGCCCACTGTGATACCTCTTCACGTACCATGACTCGTTGCTGCCTCCCTGTCAGGTATTCCCTGATCCATTGCAGTGCCTTCCCTGTTACATGCTCCTGATCCTCCAGCTTCTGCACTAATCTCTTGAGGGGAACTGTGTCAAAGGCCTTCCTGCAGTCTAGGAAAACGCAATCTACCCACCCCTCTCTCTCGTGTCTTACTTCTGTTACCTTGTCATAAAACTCCAGGAGGTTTGTGATACAGGATTTGCCTTCCATGAACCCATGCTGGTTTTCATTTATAATCTTGTTCCTTTCCAGGTGTTCGACCACTCTCCTCCTGATAATCTTCTCCATGACTTTGCACACAATACATGTCAGAGACACAGGTCTGTAGTTTAGCGCCTCGTTTCTGTTTCATTTCTTAAATATGGGGACTACATTAGCTGTCTTCCATTTCTCAGGTAGTTGCCCAGTTTCAAGGGATGTGTTGAAGATTGTGGTTAGAGGCATGCACAGCATCTCTGCTCCTTCTCTAAGGACCCATGGGGAGATGTTGTCTGGTCCCATCGCCTTTGAGGTGTCAAGGTCACTTAGGAGCTTCTTCACCTCCTTCTCGGTTGTTCGTATGTCATCCAACACTTGGTGGTATATTCCCTCTTGATGTTCCCTTTTGTGCTGTCTTCCCACAACCCTTCCTGTCTCTACTGTAAAAACTTCCTTAAATCTCCTGTTCAGCTCCTCACATACCTCCTGATCATTTCTTGTGAGTTCTCCACCTTCTGTCCTTAATCTGATCACCTGGTCTTTGACTGTTGTCTTCCTCCTGATGTGGCTATACAACAGTTTCGGGTCAGTCTTGATTCTCGATGCTATGTCATTTTCATACTGTCGCTGGGCCTCCCTCCTTACCTGTGCATACTCATTCCTGGCTCTGCGACTGATCTCCCTATTTTAGTGTGTTCTCTGCCTTCTGTACTTTTTCCATTCTCTATTGCACTTTGTTTTGGCCTCCTTACACCGTCGGGTAAACCAGGGGCTCGTTCTGGTCTTCCCGTTGTTACTGTTGCCTTTGGGAATAAACCTTTCCACTGCCTCCTGCATTTTGTTGTTACATATTCCATCATTTTATTTACTGGTTTTCCTGCCAGTTCTCTGTCCCACTGGACCTCCAGCAGGAAGTTCTTCAATCCTACGTAGTCCCCTCTTTTATAGTCAGGCTTTTCCCATTCAACTCCTGTTATTCTCTCCACTTGCAGCTCTACTATGTATTCAAAGCACAGAACCACGTGGTCGCTAGCTCCTAGGGGACTCTCATACTTGATGTCCTCAATGTCTGAACTTCCCAGGGTGAACACAAGGTCCAATCTTGCTGGTTCATCCTCCCCTCTCACTCTCGTAGTGTCCTTAACATGTTAGTGCATGAGGTTTTCCAGCACCACGTCCAACATCCTGGCTCTCCATGTTTCGGGACCCCCATGTGGCTCCAGGTTTTCCCAGTCAATCTTCCTGTGGTTGAAATCCCCCATAACCAGCAACTTTCCTCTGCTGGAGTGAGCTCTTCTTGCCACCTCAGCAAGTGTGTCCACCATTGCTCTGTTGCTCTCTTCATATTCCTCTCTTGGCCTCCTGCAGTTCTGTGGTGGATTATACATCACTGCAATGACCACTTTGTGTTCCCCAGACTGAAGTGTACCTACTATGTAGTCTCTGTCTCCCGTCTCATCTATGCCTTCCATTTTCTCGAATTTCCATTTGTTTTTTACGAACAGAGCAACCCCAACCTCCTCTCTGCCCCTTCTATCTTTCCTCATGATCTGGAATCCTGGTGGGAAGATTGCATCTGTTATTGTCTCTGTGAGTTTTGTTTCTGTAACTGCTATGATGTCTGGGGACTTCTCATTGATTCTTTCTTGCCATTCCTCATGTTTATTCGTTAATCCATCTGTATTTGTGTACCAAACCTTCAACTTCTGTTCTAATACTGTAACTGTGGTGCGGGGGGTGGGAACAGAGGGATCGGTGTGTGATGGTTGGTTTGGATTGTTCAGTTGCCTTGGGGGTGTCGTGGCTGGAGTCCTTTTGCAGGCGTTTCTGGGGGGTGTGCTTGTCCTTCCATTTGATCCTGGGTTATTCTGCTCTCCTTTTTCATTTCCTCCCATTTCTCCTTTCGTTTTTGAACTCTCCTCCCATTTCTCCTTTCGTTTTTGAACTCTCTCTTTCATCGTCTTCCTTTCATCCTGTGTTCTGTCTCGATCGAGGTACTCACTCCGGAACTCCTGCTTGCCTCTCAGCCATGCTTTCTCCTGCAGGATCATGGTTCGGGTTGATTCTGCCTTGAAAATTACTTTGAGAGGCCGATTCCTTTTCTTTGTGAACCACCCGATTCTCCGAAAATTTGCCACCTGGGTCATGTCCCCCTCGCCTATCACCTTCATGATGTCTTCAATCGCTTTTTTCTCCTCCTGCTTTCTTTCATCATAAGTTTCCCCTTTGGCTTCGTCTAGCCCATAGACAAACACAGATCTCTCCCTTTCCACCTCCCACTGTGACTCCCATTGCATCCTCTGATGTGTTTTAGTTCCTTCCCATGGAGTGCTCCTTCCTTCAGTCCCTTCCCTAGTTATGGCCCCTATGCTTCTTGGTTTATCCTTCCTGCTCACCTGTTCCTGGCCCCCACAGGTATCTGGTATGGTCCCTGCACATGTCCTAGTTCCTTCAATGTCTTCCAACCTCTCATTCTGTCCTAGTGTGCTCCCTGTCTTTGTTTTGGCCCCATGTGAGTTTGACAGGACCTCTGCATACAGTTTAGTTTCCATGCTCCCTTCAGACCTGTTGTCTGTGTCTGATGTAGCCATTGCCGATGCTACTTCTGTAATGTCTTTGTCTCTATGCTGTTTCAGATGTCTCAGCTCCTCTTCTAATCTCTCCATCTTGATTTCTGCTGCTGTGGCCTGTTGCTTCCACCTTCTGCATTCTGCTGCTAACCTCTCTTCCATCTTCCTTTCCAGCTCATCTAGTCTCCTTCCCCAGTCTTCCTACCTTTTTATGAGCTCTGCCTCCCATTCCTCCCTCCCAGATTCGTCCTTGGAGCCCCGTGTCCTCATCCTGGTTCTAGGTTCCCCCATTGCTCCACAGAAGGGGGGACGGGTGGTTAGGGGGAGGGGAATAGATGGTTAGGAGGAGAGGGGATGGATGGTTATGGGGGAGGGGGAGGATGGTTATTGGAGGGGTAGAGATAGTTGGGGGAGGGGGTTAGATGGTTTGGGGGAGGGGTAGGTGGCTAGGGTTAGTTGGTTAGGGAAGGGGGAGAGGTGGTTAGGGGAGGGGGGAGTATGTGTTTGAGGGAGAGAGGGGATGGATGGTTATGGAGGAGGGGGAGGATGGTTATTGGAGGGAGGGAGGTAGTTGGGGGGATCAGATAGTTTGGGGAGGGGTTAAGTGGTTTGGGGGAGGGGTAGGTGGCTAAGGTGAGGTGGTTAGGGAAGGGGGAGAGGTGGTTAGGGGAGGGGGGGTACGTGTTTGTGTCAAGTGGTGGTGGTGGTGTGTGTGTGTGTGTGTGTGTGTGTGTGTGTGTGTGTGTGTGTGTGTGTGTGTGTGTGTGTGTGTGTGTGTGTCTGTGTGTCTGTGTGTGTGTGTATGTGTGTGTGTGTGTGTGTGTGTGTGTGTGTGTGTGTGTATGTGTGTGTGTGTGTGTGTGTGTGTGTGAGAGGTGTCTTGTGCGGTGTAATGACTGGCCGCAACTTCTTGTGACCTGACCACAACCCTCCTGGGACTTGACCCTCGCACTATCTTACAGTGTTGCCCTTACAAGCTTGTCCCGCCACCTAGCTTATAGCAAGTTATTCGCCTTGTGTGTGTGTGTGTGTCTGGATTTAAGTATCAATTATTGCTGGTTATTATCCTGTTCCATATTCACATTGGGAGAGGACTTCCTAGCTTCCTAAGTATTCTTACTGCTAATAACTATTGGAATTAATACTACTCTACTCCTCGCTGGACTCTACCTTCTCACACTCGTCAATACTATATTCACTATGTCTATGCTATTTCTATTCTAATTCTGGTAATAGCTTGCAGGAGTGAGTGACCAGTATCAAACAGTATGCAAGGCCAGCCAGGGCCGTCAACATGCAAACCACAAATAGACGAATGAAACTTGCGCTCAATGGTGCGGTGACAAGTTGCCAGCTGCTGATGACGAAGTCATCGTTCGTAGGCCTTATTTTGGAGATCCTTCACCCGTGATGTTTATAACCATATATTCTCATACATCCCGCTTCCTCACGCGATTTCACTCTTCACTGATGATAGTATACACTTCACATTATATACACTTCACTTTATATGTATAATGACACACAACTTGTCGTGACGT
Source organism: Cherax quadricarinatus (assembly GCF_038502225.1). NCBI lineage: Eukaryota > Metazoa > Arthropoda > Malacostraca > Decapoda > Parastacidae > Cherax > Cherax quadricarinatus. Next base: position 2,331,615 of record NC_091307.1, read on the forward strand.
CACTTCTTCAGGCCTACCGCTGCCAATGTGGCAACAGCGCCTCAGACCCCCAACAGTTTGCGCTTTGAAATATTTTGATTTCAGCTTTCTTCTCACTTTTTTTAACTAATAACTTTAATTATCACTCGTAGTATTGTTCACTGACGTTCCACTACCACTGATTACTGCTAGCTGTTATTGCACGCCTTTCAACGCTAAGGTTCTCGGAGCCTTGTTACCCTCGTCTGCACCCCACGGACCCACGTACTCACCTATTTGTACTCACCTATTTGTGGTTGCAGGGGTCGAGTCATAGCTCCTGACCCTGCCTCTTCACTGATTGCTACTAGGTCCTCTCTCTCCCTGCTCCATGAGCTTTATCATACCTCGCCTTGAAACTATGTATGGTTCCCGCCTCCACTACTTCACTTTCTAGGCTATTCCATGGCTTGACTACTCTATGACTGAAGAAATACTTCCTAACATCCCTTTGATTCATCTGAGTCTTCAACTTCCAATTGTGCCCTCTTGTGTCTGTGTCCCATCTCTGGAACATCCCGTCTTTGTCCACCTCGTCTATTCCGCGCAGTATTTTACATGTCTTTATCATGTCTCCCCTGACCCTCCTGGCCTCCAGTGTCGTCAGGCCGATTTCCCTCAACCTTTCTTCATAGGACAATCCCCGTAGCTCTGGGACTAGTCTTGTTGCAAACCTTTGCACTTTCTCTAATTTCTTGACGTGTGTGTGCATGTATGTGTGTGTGTATACTGTCTGTTCATAAGTGTTTCAACTTCATTACTGGGTCCCTCCTTTAATTCGACTGATTTACAGCATATGATTTATAACTTTATGGATCTCTCATATTTTTTTAATCCATGTTTAGTGACGACCTATCTAATGTGGGAGGTTTTAAATAAACATCGGCATCGATAACAAAAAGTTATTTATGTTTAATCATTGCATTTAAAATCAAATCTTCTTGCGTGGTGACTTGATGATGCTGAAGAGTTCGTAGTCCATGGAATTCTAGCTATCCTCCCTGCCACAATTATGTGGGATTCTATTAGTGCAATGGACATGTGGGATCCCTGATAATGACTGGGCAAATGGTGAGGATAAGGCTTCTAATCTGAGTGAAATCTATGGGAAACTTTTGACTTTTTTTAATTTATTAGCCACATAAATTGTGGGAGCTATAAACGAGGAACAAACGAAGGAACAAACGAGGGTGTTCGGTTCTTTTACTTCAACAGGAATCTAACCTTGAGATAATTCTGTGTTGTATGAAGGTCTGGTGCACCTCCATCCCCCCCTCCCCCCCCTCCCCCCCCTCCCCCCCACACACATGACCACCCCTCACATAACGATCTACTTGCAAGTACTCCTGTTCCTCTCTGAGACTTGTGACACATATCCAAACTCTTCGAACTCAGGGTCGGCCTTTTCACTTAAGTCGTGGTTTTCAGAATTATCTGAGAGCCTGTAGGCTTATAGGAAAACTTTTACTAGGCGAATCTTTTAACATTGACTGTTTCACTGGTTTTCTTGAACTGATGGGGTTACTTTAACTTTGTGTAATAGATTTTGTGTTGTGTGTTTTGTTCTTGCTCGTTAAAGTTTTTATGTGTATTTTATATTTAATTACATTGAATTCAAATCACTTGACTTCTTTTCACCTTCCATGGATTAAAACGGATTACCTTCTATTTCCCAGACCGTGTACAACCCATACGAATTTTCCGCCTCTCCAAGGATTTAATTAATAATAACGACAATAGTAATAATAATAATATTCTTAGCTCAAAAGATGATTCATAACAATAATGCTAAAGTAGAATAAATCTTAAGACTTCTTGCTATAATGAGCTATAGAGATCATAAGAAAACAAACGGGGTGAAGGAGAATGTTTTCTCAGCACATCAGACAGGAGGATAGAGTGTAAACAAACAGGCTTGTCGCACGCTCCATCAAACAAACGCTTCTCAAAGTTAAAACGTGCGTTAGGCTATGACCGGAACCCTCGTTGAGAGACGCAATAACAAACAAGGCCACCTGCCTTGACAGGGTCATAGCTATGCTAGTTGGTAGTCTGCACGCATGCATGACTCGACACGGTCGAGGAGCCAGAAACGAATATGCACAGATAACAGATAAGGAGGGGTGCCCTGCAACAATACGAAAATGACATCGCATTGATAGCCAGATCTGACCCGAAGCTATTGTACAGAAACTTCAGGAGAAAAGCAACAGTCAAGGACCAGGTAATCAGGCTGAGGAAGGAAGGAGAGATCACAAGATTAAAGGAAGTATTTTCACTGGAGACAGAAAGGACTCCAGAAAGGCGGAATGGTGGGGAACACTAACAAGTACTGGACACAATACACACAACAGAGAAGGAAGTGAAGGGGCTGTTAAGTGCGCTAGATACATCAAAGGCGGTGGGTCCTGAGATTAGTGCAAAAGCTAGAGGAGCAGGCAGGGATAATAGGAAATGGCACTGCAATGGATCAGAGGATACCTGACAGGAAGGAAACAACGAGCCATGATGCGTGACGAGGTAATAGAATAGGCACCTGTGACGAGCGGGGTTCGACAGGGGTCACTCCTAGGGCCGGTGCTATTTCTGGTATATGTGAATGCCATGACGGAAGGGATAGATTCAGGGGTGTGAACATTAAAATGGTATAAAATACCGACAGATTGTTAGGTAAGACACATATGCAACAGTTAGGTATCTTTATTTCGAAACGTTTCGCCTACACAGTAGGCTTCTTCAGTCGAGTACAGAAAAGTTGATAGAAGCAGAAGATACTTGAAGACGATGTAATCAGTCCATCACCCTTAAAGTTTTGAGGTGGTCAGTCCCTCAGTCTGGAGAAGAGCATTGTTCCGTTGTCTGAAACAATATGAAGTTGAAGTGACAGGATGGACCCTTTATATAGTGCCAGGAGGTGAGACGTAGGTTGCTTTGGGAGGGCAGGTCCCTCTCAAACCCAGCCGTTCTCACTAGTAGAGGTCGAAGTTGATGGTCTGTACCAAGATACCCTTGTGTTGCAGTGTCTGACAGAATGAACATTAAAATGGTATAAAATACCGACAGATTGTTAGGTAAGACACATATGCAACAGTTAGGTATCTTTATTTCGAAACGTTTCGCCTACACAGTAGGCTTCTTCAGTCGAGTACAGAAAAGTTGATAGAAGCAGAAGATACTTGAAGACGATGTAATCAGTCCATCACCCTTAAAGTTTTGAGGTGGTCAGTCCCTCAGTCTGGAGAAGAGCATTGTTCCGTTGTCTGAAACAATATGAAGTTGAAGTGACAGGATGGACCCTTTATATAGTGCCAGGAGGTGAGACGTAGGTTGCTTTGGGAGGGCAGGTCCCTCTCAAACCCAGCTTCTATCAACGTTTCTGTACTCGACTGAAGAAGCCTACTGTGTAGGCGAAACGTTTCGAAATAAAGATACCTAACTGTTGCATATGTGTCTTACCTAACAATCTGTCGGTATTTTATACCATTTTAATGTTCATTCTGTCAGACACTGCAACACAAGGGTATCTTGGTACAGACCATCAACTTCGACCTCTACTAGTGAGAACGGCTGGGTTTGAGAGGGACCTGCCCTCCCAAAGCAACCTACGTCTCACCTCCTGGCACTATATAAAGGGTCCATCCTGTCACTTCAACTTCATATTGTTTCAGACAACGGAACAATGCTCTTCTCCAGACTGAGGGACTGACCACCTCAAAACTTTAAGGGTGATGGACTGATTACATCGTCTTCAAGTATCTTCTGCTTCTATCAACTTTTCTGTACTCGACTGAAGAAGCCTACTGTGTAGGCGAAACGTTTCGAAATAAAGATACCTAACTGTTGCATATGTGTCTTACCTAACAATCTGTCGGTATTTTATACCATTTTAATGTTCATTCTGTCAGACACTGCAACACAAGGGTATCTTGGTACAGACCATCAACTTCGACCTCTACTAGTGAGAACGGCTGGGTTTGAGAGGGACCTGCCCTCCCAAAGCAACCTACGTCTCACCTCCTGGCACTATATAAAGGGTCCATCCTGTCACTTCAACTTCATATTGTTTCAGACAACGGAACAATGCTCTTCTCCAGACTGAGGGACTGACCACCTCAAAACTTTAAGGGTGATGGACTGATTACATCGTCTTCAAGTATCTTCTGCTTCTATCAACTTTTCTGTACTCGACTGAAGAAGCCTACTGTGTAGGCGAAACGTTTCGAAATAAAGATACCTAACTGTTGCATATGTGTCTTACCTAACAATCTGTCGGTATTTTATACCATTTTAATGTTCATTCTGTCAGACACTGCAACACAAGGGTATCTTGGTACAGACCATCAACTTCGACCTCTACTAGTGAGAACGGCTGGGTTTGAGAGGGACCTGCCCTCCCAAAGCAACCTACGTCTCACCTCCTGGCACTATATAAAGGGTCCATCCTGTCACTTCAACTTCATATTGTTTCAGACAACGGAACAATGCTCTTCTCCAGACTGAGGGACTGACCACCTCAAAACTTTAAGGGTGATGGACTGATTACATCGTCTTCAAGTATCTTCTGCTTCTATCAACTTTTCTGTACTCGACTGAAGAAGCCTACTGTGTAGGCGAAACGTTTCGAAATAAAGATACCTAACTGTTGCATATGTGTCTTACCTAACATTCAGGGGTGTCCCTATTTGCAGACGATGTGAAGTTAATGCTAAGAATTAAATCGGATGAGGGTCAGGAAGGACTATAAAGGGATCTGAATAGGCTGCAAGCCTGGTATAGCAACTGGTTTGGAGTTTAACCCCACCAAGTGCAAAGTCATGAAGATTGGGGAAGGTCAAAGAAGACCACAGATTACAGGTTGGGGGCCTATGGCTGCAAACCTCACTTAAGGAAAAGGATTTTGGGTTGAGTACGTCTGAGCACGTCTGAGGAGTACATCAAGCAAATAATTTCTGCAGCATATGGGCGCCTGGCAAACCTAAGAATAGCGTTTCGACACCTTGGTAAGGAATCGGTCAATACTCTGTACACTATGTACATCGGACCCATATTGGAGTATGCAGCATCAGTATAGAACCCACACCTGGTCAAGCACGTTAAAAAATTAGAGAAAGTACAAAGGTTTGCAACAAGAGTAGTCCCGGTGCTAGAGTATATCCTACAAAGAGAGGTTAAGGAAAGTCGATCTGACGACACTGGAGGACAGGAAGGATAGGGGAGACATGGTAACGACATATAAAATACTGAGAGGAATCGATAAGGTGGATAAGGACAGAATGTCTCAGAGATGGGACATTGCAACAAGGGGCCACAGCTGGAAGTTGAAAACTCAGATGAGTCACAGAGATGTTAGCATTTCTTCAGTAACAGAGTTGTCAGGAAGTGGAACAATCTGGAAAGTGATATAGTGGAGGCAGGATCCATACATGGCTTTAAGAAGAGATACGATGAAGCTCAGGTAGCAGAGAGAATACCTAATAGCGACCAGCGACGAGGCCTGGCCAGGAGCTGAATCGACCTCTGCAACCACAAATAGGTGAGTAAGGTGATGCCTAGTTTGGGGTGGTCCGAGGGTGCACTTACGCAAGTACTCAGCGCCACTCCCGCGCATACGCCCACAAAATATGCTTATGACTCATTCATTAGAAATGATAACAATATATGAATCACAAGTTGTTTTATGAACCTAGGAAATACATGCTATACATTAAATACAAGTGCTGAAACATACACATATACAATAATACTGACAGTTCCCATGAATACAATAGTGTTGGTAACTAACAGGTGTTCAACAGTGCTGGAAATACGCATGCAACAGTGCTGGAAATACGCATGCAACAGTGCTGGCAACACGCATCTGTACAACAGTTCTGACAGCACATACATATAAAGCACTACAGCATCACACATATAAAACAGTACAGGCAACACGCACATACAGAAGCACTGGCAACACATTTAAATATACAACAGTGTTTTCAACACACGTACACAACAGTATTGACAACACAAACGCAAACATATTTAACAAAATTGGCAGCAGACATGTATATAACAGTGCTGCCAATACACACACACACACAGGAGCTGAGTCTCGACCCCTGCAACCACAAATAGGTGAGTACACAAGAGTGATGGCAACGTAAAAGTGGCAGATGCAGTTCAATGTAGATAAATGCAAGGTTCTGAAGCTTGGGAGTGCCCATAACCCTAGTACTTATAAGTTAAATGATGTAGAACTTAGCCATACAGATTGCGAAAAGGACTTGGGGGTTATGGTGAGCAGCAACCTTAAACCAAGGCAGCAATGCCTAAGCGTACGTAATAAAGCAAATAGATTACTGGGATTTATATCAAGAAGTGTAAGCAACAGAAGTCCAGAGGTCATACTGCAGCTTTATACATCATTAGTAAGGCCTCACCTTGATTATGCAGCTCAATTCTGGTCTCCATATTACAGAATGGACATAAATTCGTTAGAAAACATTCAGCGTAGGATGACTAAATTAATACATAGCATTAGAAATCTTCCTTATGAAGAAAGATTGAAGACTCAAGCTACATTTACTTGTTAGACGAAGAATGAGGGGAGACCTGATCGAAGTGTATAAGTGGAAGATAGGTATTAATAAAGGGGATATTAATAAGGTCTTGAGGATATCTCTCCAAGAGAGAACCCGCAGTAATGGATTTAAATTAGATAAGTTTAGATTTAGAAAGGACATAGGAAAGTATTGGTTTGGAAATAGGGTAGTTGATGAGTGGAACAGTCTACCTAGTTGGGTTATTGAGGCTAGGATTTTGGGTAGTTTCAAATTTAGGTTGGATAAGTACATGAGTGGGAGGGGTTGGATTTGAGTGGGTAGCACTGAAAATTGGGTTGGTCAAATGTTTTGTTAGTGGGATGAATTGTAAAGAACCTGCCTAGTATGGGCCAACAGGCCTGCTGCATAGTTGGCAACGCACATGCAGCAACATTGGCAAGAGACATGTACACAACAATGCTGGCAACGCACGCGTATTCAACGGGGCTGGCAAAACACACACATTCAACAGTATTGGTAACATAACAACAGTGTTAGCAACACACTTGTAAACAGTGATGACGATACATTAAGTGTCCTGCAGCTCGAACGCTAGCGCACTCAGCTCACAAACTGAGGCCCGGGGTTCGATCCCCCGGTATGGCTGGTAAACATTAGAACGTGTTTCCATAAGACACCTGTCGTCCCTGTTCACTAATCAGTAAAATAAATACCTGGGTATTAATCGACTGGTGTGGGTCGCATCCCGGGACAAATTTGACCTAATTTGCCCGAAATGCTCTGCATAACAAGGAGCTTTCTAGATAGTAGTATGTTACTGATGTCAACTAGGACTGTATACTTTGTACATGTACATGTAGAAATAAAGATAATAATATTAATATTATTATTATGAATACAACAATACTGGAAACACGTGTATAAAATAGTGCTGGCAACACATGTATACAACAGTACTAGCAACAAACATGCATACAACACTGCTAAAACACAAAATTATAAATAAAGCTGGTTTAGAAAGACACGTAAGCAAACACTATAACATATTTATTAGAAAACGTTTCGGTCCTGGGACCTTGATCACTTCTAACATACAGAGGTAGAAGGACATTATATATATAGGCGGAGAGTGAGATGTGACGCACGTGACCTGAGGAATGTCATGTTGTGATCAAGGTCCCAGGACCGAAACGTTTTCTAATAATTATGTCATAGTGTTTGCTTACGTGTCTTTCTAAACCAACTTGTCGGTATTTATTACCAAGGTTTATACCATAAATAAAGCTGTACAAAAATACCCAGCATGCAACATTAACATACAGAATTCGACTTTTAAGCTAAAAAAAATATAAACATTGGCAGAAAATTACACAGAATAACATGAAGACTCGAGAGCATAAAACCTGTAATAAAGTTGGTAGAATTACTGACAATATGTAAACTAAAAGGACACAAGTGCAACTATTGTGACATTTTATTGTGGCAACGTTTCGCTCTCCAGGAGCTTTATCAAGCAATTATGGTAATGGCTTGATAAAGCTTTATCAAGCCATTATGGTAATGGCTTGATAAAGCTCCTGGAGAGCGAAACGTTGCCACAATAAAATGTCACATTAGTTGCACTTGTGTCCTTTTACTTTACAGCATAAAACCTGTTTCTTAATATTTGTTGCTTATTCTTCAGCTCATCCGAAGTTTAGAATTCTCTGTGTCTTGTTCAGTTAAACATAAAAAGTTCATTTAAAATTGATAACTTGAGGCATTTATACTCAAATGCTTTTTAACCACATATACAGCATCTTAATCTTAGTGGAATCTCAGTGGTGACCTGTACTTAACTCAGTGGTGACCTGTACTTAACTCAGTGGTGACCTGTACTTAACTCAGTGGTGACCTGTACTTAACTCAGTGGTGACCTGTACTTAACTCTGTGAGGAAGTGTCTTGTTTGCTCCCGTGGACTGAACCAAGATGCCCTCCATCGAGCAACTTTACCAGCAACTTAAGGAAGAATTGAGGGCAGCGAAGATGGAGATACGGCGATTGACCGAGGAAAACAAGAGGATTCGTAGTAGTCCTCCTGTTTCGAGTCCTCAGGTCAAGAAGGGATCGTGGTCAGTGGCTGGACAGCAGGGGACGACGAAGTTGACGATCAAGAAGACGAATGGAAAGCCAGAAACGATGAAGAAGAAAGAGACTGCTGTGGAAACTCCTGTGGAAACCTCCAACGCATTCTCGGTGCTACCCGACGAATGTGAGTCGACTACTGGGATCGTCACGACGAACGACAACAAGGAAGGTAAGAATATTGTTGTTGTTGGGGATAGCCAGGTTAGATACATGGATAGGGCATTCTGCTTGAAGGACAAGAGTAGGAGACAGAGGGTATGCTTTCCTGGGGCTGGGATGGAGGACATTGTTAGCCGGCTTGACAACATCATGAACGGTAATGGGATCAATCCTATTATTTGCCTCAGTGCTGGAGGCAATGATGTAGGCAAGCGTAGAAGTGAGGATTTAGTTAGAAAGTTCAGGACAGCTATAGACATAATTAGGAAGAAGGGGGGGCGCCCTGTTATATGTGGCATTTTGCCAAGAAGAGGTGTTGGTAATGAATGGTTTTCCAGAGCAATTGGTATTAATTGTTGGCTGGATAAACACTGTAAGGATAATGCAGTACCATTCATTGACAACTGGGACAACTTCTATGGCCAAAATGACATGTATGCCAGGGATGGGGTTCACTTATCCAGGGCAGGTGTGGGTTTTCTTGCTAACTCAGTTGAGGGGGTTGTTAGGACTTTAAACTAGGATTAGTTAGAGGTATGGGTTGAGAAATGATAAATAATGAGTATGTATATATTGACTTATGCTCTGATATTAAGAATCTTAATAGTAACTGTCATGGAGTAACTCTGGGTAATGACAATTTCAGAAATTGTGTAAAAACAAAGATGAATAGGAAAAATGTGCAGAAGAAAACACATATGATGGTATTTTATGCTAACAGTCGAAGTGCAAGAAATAAAATTAATGAACTACGTTTGGTAGCATGTGCTGGGAACTTTGATATCGTTGCATTAACTGAAACGTGGTATGATTTAAAGAGTCGGGATATGACTGCTGAGATTAATATTCAGAGATTTAAGTTGTTCAATGTGGATAGATGTAATGGGAAGGGGGGAGGAGTTGCATTGTATGATAAATTAGACACATGTGCAACTCTTGGGTATCTTTATTGAGGAAACGTTTCGCCACACAGCGGCTTCATCAGTCCATACAAAGGAGAATCTTGAAGAACAGGAGGAGAATGAGGTAATCAGTCCCTCAACCTTGAGTCGATGTGGTCAGTCCATCAATCTTGAATAGAATACGGCATACGAGATTGATGGACTGACCACATCGACTCAAGGTTGAGGGACTGATTACCTCATTCTCCTCCTGTTCTTCAAGATTCTCCTTTGTATGGACTGATGAAGCCACTGTGTGGCGAAACGTTTCCTCAATAAAGATACCCAAGAGTTGCACATGTGTCTAATTTATCAACATGTCGGTTCTCTGAACCATTCATCTACAAAGTTGCATTGTATGTTCGAGAAAATATTAATTGTTGCATAAGAACAGGTATAAAAATAGATGGAGCAGTAACAGAGTCTGTTTGGGTAGAGTTCGTGGAGGGTCAAGAAAAACTAATTCTAGGTGTAATATACCGACCTCCAGGCTTGGATCACGATAGAGGGAGACTTCTTTGGGACGAAATTATTAGGGCTTCTGGACACAGTAACATAGTCATAGTAGGGGACTTTAACTTTAGTCAAATTGACTGGAATTCTTTGACAGGTAATCTAGAGTCCAGTGACTTTATGGAAACAGTTCAGGACTGTTTTCTGAAACAGAGCGTAACTGAGCCTAACCAGGGGAAATAATTTGCTAGACCTAGTCTTGTCAAATAAGGAAACACTCGTGAATAATCTGGAGATCACTGAAGTGCTTGGCGCAAGTGATCACAAATCCATCACTTTTAGCATTAATTGGGAATGCAAGAATAATGATAATACAGTAAAAATCCCTGATTTTCGTTCTGCCGATTATAATGGACTTAGGGAACATCTGTCTAATCTTGATTGGGGTTATCTAGCTAATGATTTTATTGACGATAATCATACTTATGAATATGAAGGGATCTGCTTTTATGATTGTTTTCTTAATAATGTACACAGTGCCCAGAGTATATACATTCCCCAGAGAGAAATTAGGTCTAATAATAATGATCCCAAATGGGTTAACAGGAGGCTAAAGCATCTATTAGGGGAGAAAAGGGGAATTTATAGGCGCATCAGAAGAGGAGAGGTTAACCTTACTGACCAATATGTTCAGCTTAAAAGAGAAGTAAAAAAGGCGATTAGAAAGGCTAAACGTGACTATGAAATTAGAGTTGCTAATGAATCAAAGACTAATCCAAAGGGGTTCTTTCAAGTGTATAGGACGAAGGTGAAGGAAAAAGTAGGACCTCTGAAAACTGGGAATGGACAGCTGACGGATAATGAACTGGAAATGTGTTCCTTATTTAATGACTATTTTTTGTCAGTTTTTACACAGGAAGATGTAAATGAGATTCCAGTAATTAACAATTATTTAGTTCCTGATGAATTTAAGTTAACTAATATTACTGTCACGAGGGACATGGTTGTTAGGTAAGACACATATGCAACAGTTAGACAACTTTATTCCGAAACGTTTCGCCTACACAGTAGGCTTCTTCAGTCGAATGCAGAAAGTAGGCAGGAACAGTAGAGATGTGAAGACGATGTAATCAGTCCATCACCCTTAAAGTCGTAGAATTTGAGGTTGTCAGTCACTCGGCCTGGAGAAGTTCAGTTCCATAGTCAGGAACAGATAGACAAACTGAAACAAAATAAGTCCCCGGGACCCGATGAGTTGTTTTCAAGGGTACTTAAGGAATGCAAGATGGGGCTTAGTCAGCCATTAACGAGTGTATTCAATGCGTCCATCCTTACCAGTGTTGTGCCAGAGTTGTGGAAGATGGCTAATGTGGTTCCTATATTCAAATCAGGGGATAAGTCCACTCCTTCAAATTACCGTCCAATAAGCCTGACATCTATAGTGGGCAAGTTATTAGAATCAATTATAGCTGACATTATCAGAAGTCGTGATGAATGGTTTGAAAAACCGACAAGTTGAAGATTGAGACACTTATGCAGCATATGGAAATCTTTATTCAGGAAACGTTTCGCCACACAGTGGCTTCATCAGTCCAATACAAAGAGGAAGGCGTAAGGAGAGGAGGAGAATGAGGTAATCAGTCCCTCAACCTGGAGTCGATGTGTTCAGTCCATCAATCTTGTAGAATGTACAGCATAGGGCCGTAGACGTGGCTTATATACTGTAGTGAGGTGACGTGAAGCAGATGGAGGCGGGGTCATAGTGGTACCATCCACTAGTCGAAGTAGGTCTTCGTCCAAAGGTTGAACAAGTGTAGAAGAATTCTTTGTAACAAGATCCCATGATGCTGCAGTGTCCGACAGTTGTGATGAATGGTTTGAAAAACCGACAAGTTGAAGATTGAGACACTTATGCAGCATATGGAAATCTTTATTCAGGAAACGTTTCGCCACACAGTGGCTTCATCAGTCCAATACAAAGAGGAAGGCGTAAGGAGAGGAGGAGAATGAGGTAATCAGTCCCTCAACCTGGAGTCGATGTGTTCAGTCCATCAATCTTGTAGAATGTACAGCATAGGGCCGTAGACGTGGCTTATATACTGTAGTGAGGTGACGTGAAGTAGATGGAGGCGGGGTCATAGTGGTACCATCCACTAGTCGAAGTAGGTCTTCGTCCAAAGGTTGAACAAGTGTAGAAGAATTCTTTGTAACAAGATCCCATGATGCTGCAGTGTCCGACAGTTGTGATGAATGGTTTGAAAAACCGACAAGTTGAAGATTGAGACACTTATGCAGCATATGGAAATCTTTATTCAGGAAACGTTTCGCCTAGTGGATGGTACCACTATGACCCCGCCTCCATCTGCTTCACGTCACCTCACTACAGTATATAAGCCACGTCTACGGCCCTATGCTGTACATTCTACAAGATTGATGGACTGAACACATCGACTCCAGGTTGAGGGACTGATTACCTCATTCTCCTCCTCTCCTTACGCCTTCCTCTTTGTATTGGACTGATGAAGCCACTGTGTGGCGAAACGTTTCCTGAATAAAGATTTCCATATGCTGCATAAGTGTCTCAATCTTCATTATCAGAAGTCACCTTGAAGAGCATAACTTGATAAATGAATCTCAGCATGGATTCACGAGAGGTCGTTCCTGCCTGACAAACTTACTGACGTTCTTCAATAGAACATTTGAGGCAGTTGACAGTGATAGGGAGTATGATATTGTTTATTTGGATTTTAGTAAGGCCTTCAACAGAGTACCTCACAAGAGACTCTTAAGAAAAGTGGCAGCTCATGGTATAGGAGGTAAAGTTCTAGCATGGATTGAGGCATGGCTTACCAATAGAAAGCAGAGAGTTGCCATTAATGGAGTGAAATCTGAATGGGGATTAGTCACTAGTGGCGTTCCACAAGGATCAGTTTTAGGCCCTCTCCTGTTCATAATTTACATTAATGACCTTGATGAAGGGATTACTAGTGACATGAGTAAGTTTGCTGATGATAAAAAGATAGGCCGTATAATTCACTCTGAGGAGGATATCAATGAACTCCAGGACGATTTGAACAAATTAATATCTTGGTCTGAAAAATGGCAGATGAAGTTTAATGTGGATAAGTGTAAGGTACTTGCCCTTGGTAATGAAAATAACCCTCGAAGCTATAATCTAGGTGAAGTAGAGCTTGATCATACAGAATGTGAAAAAGACTTGGGAGTCATGGTAAGCAGAAATCTAAAGCCAAGACAGCAGTGCCTTAGTGTGCGCAACAAGGCCAACAGATTACTTGGATTTATCTCAAGAAGTATAAGTAACAGAAGTCCAAAAGTTATTTTACAGCTCTATACATCACTAGTGAGGCCTCATTTAGATTATGCTGCTCAGTTTTGGTCCCCTTACTACAGGATGGACATAGACTCATTAGAGAACATACAGAGAAGAATGACTAAAATTATTTACTGTGTAAGGAACCTCCCGTATGAAGATAGACTTAAAGCCTTAAATCTCCACTCTCTGGAGAGGCGTAGAATGAGAGGAGATATTATTGAAGTGTATAAGTGGATGACAGGAATAAACAAGGGAGATATTAATAAAGTACTGCGGGTGTCGAACCAGGTAAGAACGAGAAATAATGGATATAAGTTGGATAAATTTAGAAAGGACATAGGTAAGTACTGGTTTTCTAACAGAGTTGTAGATGCGTGGAACAGTCTTCCCAGTGGGGTGATAGAGGCTAGGACCTTGGGTAGCTTTAAGAAGAAACTGGACAAATATATGAGTGGGAGGGGCTGGGTTTGATTGGTATCATGGGGTACGGGAGTTATTTCTTGGGTAGCTTTAGGTAGATGTCGTTTTGATAAGGACCTGCCTCGTATGGGCCAGTAGGCCTTCTGCAGTGTTCCTACATTCTTATGTTCTTATGTTCTTATGAACAATTAGAATTTCGGAGAAATCCTTGAAAACTATAAAAAAAATTACTTGGGCGATACAGTCTGCTGGTTTATTGTAATTCAGTAAATTAAAAAGATGTCCTCGGGAAGATTTAAGGGAATGATGAAGATGATGAAGGTGACCACTAAATCTCTGTGCATGGTAAGGCGATGTTGGAATCCCCAGGATGATTTGGTTCCCTTGAATAATAGTGATTAAGGGAGATTGCTGTGTCCCTCTGGGGTAATTCAATTAATTGCTAATTCCCACTCGAATATAGAGTTAGATGGGTCCCCAGTTTCTTTGATAAATAACATGATCGATGGTGTACTTAGGTTGATGGCCAAACATGCTCCTTCTAGATTACCAGGTGGAATGGCTGCTATCTTAGGAATAAAATAATCTGAACGCACATTAATAACCTGCGGTATTGCGCCATTTTGTTCTTTAATCTGAACATAACCCCGCCATGTTTGTTTATAATATAGTCGGTCACTTGAGCTGATTCTCTTTCATCACTTGAAATGGAATGTGTCTGACCGTGATTCACATGCTGATAGAGGCTAGTGAGACGTTCACGTGGAGGCTCAGTGAGCCCGTAATGCTTACATTGATCTTCAAATTTATCTGTTAATTCCAGCTGATTATGAGTGTGAACCCTACCAGCTATCCTTCTCATCTTCACCATTCTTGTTAGGTATGTGTTGCAGTGTCTGACAGATTGAACATAAAAATGGTATAAAATACCGACAGGTTGTTAGCTAACAACCTGTCGGTATTTTATACCATTTTTATGTTCACCATTCTTCTTGGTATAAAGTAAAAGGACACAAGTGCAACTAATGTGACATTTATTGTGGCAACGTTTCGCTCTCCAGGAGCTTTATCAAGCCATGGCTTGATAAAGCTCCTGGAGAGCGAAACGTTGCCACAATAAATGTCACATTAGTTGCACTTGTGTCCTTTTACTTTACATATTGTCGGTAATTCTACCAACTTTATTACACTTCTTGGTATAGCACTGATGAAGACACTGCGTGGCGAAACGTTTCCTCAATAATGATAACCAAGTGCTGCAAATGTGTCTAATTTATTGACTGGGTTTAACCAGGTTCAAGCATGGTTACAAGTACTTCCGGCTGTTTGGCATATACAACGACGATGATTAAATCAAACATAAAGAAGGCAGTCAGACTTATGGTCACTTTCTTCAGCTCTATGTACTTGATGAATATAGAGATAAACAGTGCAATAACCTATGTGGTACATCAAGGTATCTTTTTAAAGAAAATAAAATTCCAGAAAGTATCGCAAATTTGCTCATGACTGATGACATATAACTTATAAATATATATCCAGATGTACTCCTCTTAACCCCTGTTAAAGCCTTGTTACTAGGTCATTTGTGTATCCACATACTCTCGTACCACCACCATCCACAGGATGGATGTGGGGTGCACAATACCTAGCCGCTTCAGCGGCAAAATCTAAATCTAAACTACTGTCCCATAGGAGCACATTATTATTAATGTTCCGTATTTATTGTATAGTTATTTACTTAAAAATAAGTCATCAAGCAGGCTTCAGTACACAAGAGCTTAATTAAACACACACAATTACCCAGGCATGTTGCCAGTTTGAAATTGGAAGCAACATTTATACCTACTCTTGTAAAGCTTTCATAATTAATGACCCGATGACTTGAAGCTAACTATCCACACGAGTGATATTACTCAGTAACGGTGACTAAAATTATTATTTCAAGTTGACAAATAAAAAACCAAGCATTTATAGTAAATTATATTATCAGCGATGTTAAATTTTTATTGCCTGATCCGTTTTCACGGAATTTTCGGGATTTAATTATTCTTGCACTTCACTGGCGTGAAGTGTAGCTCCAGCGGGAGCAAAGAAATAGGCGCCAGTACAGAAAATATGCCTTACTGCCGCCACCCAAATGTGTTCACCCTAGGGCCTAGGCGGACGCCAAATTTGCCCAATGGGCTACGTCGGACCTGATGCTAATATTAAAAAGATGCAGTTAAAAACTGAGAAACGGATATTTAGGTACACATACTCGCTAGGAATTTCTGCGAAGGAGGCTGGCAGGAAGAGGCGCTAAATGGAAATATAAACACATATGCAGTATAATGTGATCCTTTATTGACTACGTTTCGCCCACACAGTGGGCTTTTTCAAGTCAC
Organism: Cherax quadricarinatus; assembly: GCF_038502225.1. NCBI lineage: Eukaryota > Metazoa > Arthropoda > Malacostraca > Decapoda > Parastacidae > Cherax > Cherax quadricarinatus. The sequence continues at coordinate 2,348,001 of NC_091307.1, forward strand.
AAACAGAACTACCTGGGGTGGAAGGAACGCGAGTATTTATAGTCAGGTTCAGAGTGCTGAGGTCAGGACTGAACCTGACTATAAATACTCGCGTTCCTTCCACCCCAGGTAGTTCTGTTTGTGACTTGAAAAAGCCCACTGTGTGGGCGAAACGTAGTCAATAAAGGATCACATTATACTGCATATGTGTTTATATTTCCATTGTGTCGGTATTTTATACCATTTATTTCCAAGAGGCGCTAAAGACAGCCATGCTGAAAGACGTCTTGTAGAGTTCCCAACACTGAAAGAGGATTATTGGCATTCACCGAGAACGGAGGAGCGTTACCAGAGGCTCAAGTTGACGTCAGAAAGCAGCGTTAATGGACTGATTGTGTAGGAGTCGCGCTATTGAGGAATGGCTCCGTATATCGAGAATAGTCACATTGATATGTTGAAGTCGAGTGAGCATCGTCATCCCTTTCCTAAAAGTATTAACAAGTTCTAGTCATCGTTTTGGAGATGGCCATTTCACGAAATTATTTTCCTGCTTTTCGCGGGTGACTTTAGGGAGGTGTTCTGAGTCAGAAGTAATATATATGTAACGTTACTTTTATTGTATAAGCTAGTATATGATTTCCATATTATAAAAAGATTATTTAGTATTAGTGTATAGGTGAAGGAAGACATGCCTCTTTACTCAGAATTAGATTTAGCATCAGGGTGTTGTATATTTACCATTCCAGACAGAGTATGTGATCGAGATCATCTTTGTTTCAACTCTGTGGCAACGAAAACACCATTTACAGAACATACTTTTATAGGAATCTTTATCAAGTCAGGATTTGATAAAGCTCTTCGGTAAGGAAAATGTAGTCCCAGTAAAAGATTTTCCTGCCTATTGTATCTTCATATCCATACCTGGCGGCATTACATCTGTACATCCTTACTCTGGGAAGCACGGGGTAGAATGCATTGTCCAGAGCGGTACTTACTCTTCTTATTGTTCGGGAAGGAAAGTACAGTGACAAAGGTAACATGTATGCTTCCACTGAGTAATTAGAGATCTTTGTGAGAATAAATCGGGAAATTTCTAAGCCGAGGTTTTCCACAGAAAATAAACTAATTCCAGTTAAAATCATTCTCAAATTATACAGACCCCTTCACCAACCTCTCTGAGGCTGGAAGATATTGTTCTAATTTAGTAAAACGATTTGTTTATATTTAGGATCTGGAGACATTAATCGGATTTTTTTTATTATATTTTATTGAGAGCATATCTTATACAGACATAATACATATATATAGTACAAAACTGTTGAGAACAATAAGTACATACATAAATTATGACACACGCACACGATGTTGGACACAGGAGAAGAAAACCCGTCACAGACAAACGAAAAAGAAAGACCAAATGGAAACAGAAATAAGTGATAGATTTTATAATTCGATTTCCGGCTGAGATCCATTTTAGTAAAGCTCATTTAGAAGTTAAAATATACCGACACTGTTACTCGCGCTTCTGCATCCATGTGGGTAGTGGCAAAATGTTCATTACACTTTGATGTGTCAACTTTATGACTCTGTATGTCAAGTAAATTCCCATATTACTTACATTTAATTTAATAATTATAAACTTCTGGAGTAGCACATTTGACAACAATGGAGGATATCCGTGAGAATTAGCCTAGCAACTATATTTCCCCATTGTCAATAAGGCTGACACCGAAGCCTAAACCCGAGAATGGTTAATTAAATTTGATAGAAATGTTTCCTTCAAGGGAATAGCATTGATTTCAGTGGTCTCCTGATGCAAGGCTATACAACTGCTTTCTATTTGCCTTGATCAAAACCTCAATACCTCTCATTCCCGAGATGATAAACTTCCCTGAAGAGTTTTGGTAACAGTTCAGGCACTAACGACGGATTAGAGATCGTACGACTATTCATTTAAGATAACCTAAATCGAGAATACAATGATCAAGATAAACTATTGTTAATTAATTGTAAGGATTTTGATAACTCGCGACCAATTTTCCCACATGAGTGACATCATAGTAACGCAATGGCAGAGTATACCGTCAGTACGTAGAGAAGATACAGAATGCTAGTCATTGTGAAGATGTTTCGTCCGCCAGGGACTTTATCAACTGATACTGTCCTTGATGGACTAAACATCGTCTCAGTAAAATGTCATAACTAGCACTGTGTCTTTTTACATGATGGGCCTCTTTATACTTTTAGCCAAAATGGATAATATGGTGGGTAATAGTTCAATTATATGAGGTTAGTGTTGGGGGTAGAGCGTCTCGCTCAGCAAGTCAGCGAAGACTTGAGCCTCTGATTAGGATGCTAGAGTGATTAAAGTGACAGGCTGCAACGACGACACGATTAAAGGATAATTGGGTTTCTGTGTCTCCGCGGTTGGTCTGGCGTTGCTAAGACCCCCCGCAGTTATTAGTGGGTTGTCTATTGTTGTCTATTGACATATATTGTCTATTGTCTCAAGGACAAGTCTACCTATTGTCATATATTTTCGTATTCATTAATTAATCATATTTTCATCGTCTTAATTTTAGGTGCACTTGATCTTGTAATTTATCTTATTATATCAATATGATTAATATTGATTTTCATTTTTTTCCGTTTCATGGCTGATATATTTTAGGTATTTTATTCCTGCTGACTGTCGTTACTGATAATACTCCAATCAGTCACTTGTAGAGAGAAGACTAATGGGGTTTCTTGTTTTAGCTAAAGCCTCTTATCTCGACTCAAAGATCCCAAGGAAAATAAATCACAGTGACTATCGGTTTATTGGTAAAATTGCACATAATTTACTCTACATAATTACTGTAAATTTTCAGATTATATTACCAGGCCTGCACAGAAACTTAGGTGAATCATAGGTTATCTTCGGTCCTTTTCCACGACCCTCTTCCCCTTACCCGCAGCGTGTCCAGTTCCTTGAAATCATCTCCCTCCCACGAAACTTCTCCAATGACATTCTGCCACCGAATCCTTGTCTATGAACAGTCAAAATTATCCATTCATTCAGCATTTCCTTGTAAGTTATCCCCCTCCCAAGACGCTCCTTCTAAACCAATTTTCTCAAACATCAATCTCTCCTAAGTTATCTCCTCACAGTTTATTCCCTCCCACTGAACACCCTTCCATGATATCACCTTCCACATCATCTCCTACGACACCTCCTCCAGTGCAAACTACACCCAGAACGTGGAATTAATAACCATTTCTTCTGATAACGGTTCCCTTGTGTTCAGTTGCAAGAGCCAGTGGAATATACTGCTGCGTCAACCAGCAGTAGAGCTAGTAATAAATTCGGTCTGATCAACAAATGTCTCTTGTACTGTAAAAACCGCATCGATGTGTTAAGTGTACAACTGACTTACCTTTTTAGCATTACGAACTGAGATATTCAGTAGAGTGCATATTAATTGGGATAGTGATGAAATTAGAAATGTATCTGAAAAATTAAAGTTTATTTGAAAAATACACGGCAATGATATGGCAGATAATTTATTTAGTAAGAGATATGACTACCCTTTGCTTTTGTAAGCATTGCTGTACGCTTTGGCATAGAATCGACCAATGATGAATACACTTTGGCAAGTTCTTCGTCGTGGTACCAGGTCCTAATAACAGTAGCATTTAGCATCTTCACAATTGAACAGTCCTGTTTCGCATTGCTGCGTTGGGTTATTGCTATTGCCCTTAGATTCTGAGTTGAAGTCAGGAGAGTTTCCAGGCCAATTTAGAACACTCAGCCCGCTCTCTTCGAAGAATATCAGCATTTTTCTGGAATTGTACTGGAAAATGCCTTCTCCATCAGGAAAGTCTCTATACAGAATGAGAAGTAAATGAATTGCCAGGATTGTCTTGTATTTGTCACTGTTCGTCGTTCCCTCAACAATAACAAGCCGTCCAGGACCTTTAGCAGTAAAACTACGCAAAGCATCATCTTAGGTAGGTGTTTTGAAGCTTGTTGAATGTGTCCATTCCGAAGAGGTTCGCCTTTACTCCGTCTCACTACCACTGATCTGTACCCATTCATTTGTTGTCCATCGTTTATGAGTGAGTGCCCACCACAGCCGGGTTTTACCGGCAATCTTGCAGCTCTGCCAGCTTCAGAACAGTCGAACAGTTGAACAGTTGAAGAATCAATATGTACGCCAGCTGAAGACAAATCTCTCTCTCTGGATCTTTGCTGGTTGTCCTTGGATCGTTCACACTATTTTTTATGATAACTTTGTCATCGTGAAGTGTTGTCTTGCATTTTCTTCAACGCAGCGCTGCTCCACAATCACCAGTGCCATCAGCTTTCTTTAGAATCCGACCAAGAGTTGTCTTTGCTTGGCACAAATTTTCGGCAGTCTGTCTGATACTCAAATTAGCATGTTTTCTAAGAGCTACAATACTTGTATGCTTTCTAGGTGTAACATCCATCGTGAATTTCAGCAGTAATAATGAATTGAAGGGGAGAATTTGGAAAAACCTCATTCACTCACAAAGCACGCTTGCAGGAATAGCCACAAGGAACAACAGCCGTTGTAGCACTGACGAGAGTCGAAGGGTAACACCACAGCTGGATGGTTGCCAGAAGTCGGTAGCAATTAATTTGCACACTACTATAATACAGGAAATGGTGAAAATAATGTTTTCAATTGTATATATCTATATATATATATATATATATATATATATATATATATATATATATATATATATATATATATATATATATATTATAATAACTAGAAGAATAGCTCAACATGATGAATTCTCCTTAAATCCTCTTAAGCACTGAGCCAAAAAATAAATTAGGTGAATTTACAGCAAAGCTTCTTAGGGAAAACAAAAATATTAGTTTCCAGGATAGACCTTAATATCCCGTGGCCTCGTGAGGAGGTTCTCATTACAGTGTACATCCACTATTATGCGGATTACTGTGTACACCCATTACCACGGGTATTACTGTGAAAACCCACTACTACGGGTATTACTATGTGCACCCCGTGCCATGGGTATTACTATGTACACCCACTACCACTAGTATTACTATGTACACCCAGTACCACTAGTATTACTATGTACACCCACTACCACATATATAGAAATATGTATGTAAATGGTTACACACTAAACATTCACGTTTTTACACTGGAAGACAATAAGTGAATACAGTATGCATGAAACAGCTCAGTGAACTGCACAAAATAATCTTGTCAGTGATTATGCAGCATCTGCATTAAACCTTCACAAACACACACACACACATACACACACACACACACACACACACACATACACACAAGATAAAGAGGGGTGGGTAGACTGCGCTTTCTTGGACTGTAGAAAAGCTTTTGACACAGTTCCACACAAGAGATTGGTGCAAAAACTAGAGGACAAGGCAGGTATAACAGGGAAGGCACTGCAGTGGATTAGGGAATACCTGTCGGGAAGACATCAGCGAATCATGGTACGTGGCGAGGTGTCAGGGTCCGCTCCTGTGACGAGCGGGGTTCCACAGGGGTCAGTCCTAGGAACGGTGCTGTTTCTGGAATATGTGAACGACATAACGGAAGGAAAAGACTCAGAGGTGTCTCTGCAGATGATGTGAAATTAATGAGAAGAATTCAGTCGGACGAGGATCAGCCAGAACTACAAAGGGATCTGCACAGGCTGCAGGCCTGGTCCAGAAACTGGCTCCTGGAGTTCAACCCCACCAAGTGCAAAGTCATGAAGATTGGGGAAAGGGCCAAGAAGACTGCAGATAGAGTACAATCTAGGGGGATAAAGACTACAAACCTCACTCAAGGAAAAGGATCTTGGGGTGAGTATAACAACGGGCACATCTCCTGAGGCGCAAATCAACCAAATAACTGCTGCAGCACACGGGCGCCTAGCAAACCTAAGAATAGTATTCCGACATCTCGATAAGGAATCATTCAGAGCCCTGTACACAGTGAATGTCAGGCCTATATAGGAGCATGTAACACCATTTTGGAACCCACACCTAGCCAAGCACGTAAGGAAATTAGAGACAGCGCAAAGGTTTGCAACAAGACTAGTCCCGGAGATAAGGGGCATGTCCTAAGAGGAGAGGTTAAAGGAAATCGACCTGACGACATTGGAAGACAGGAGAGATAGGGATGATATGATGATGACATATAAAATACTGAGGGGAATCGACAAGGTGGACAGAGATAGGATGTTTCAGAGATGGGACACAGCAACAAGGGGTCACATTTGGAAGCTGAAGACTCACGAATCACAAGGACGTTAAGAAGTACTTCTTCAATCACAGAGTTGTCAGGAAGTGAAATAGTCTGGAAAGGGACGCAGGGGAGGCAGGATCCATACATAACTTTAAGAAGAGGTGTGATAAAACTCATAGAGCAGGAAGAGTGACCAAGTAGCGACCAGTGAAGAGGCGGGGCAAGGAGCTGTGAATCGACCCCTGCAACCACAACTAGGTGAGTACACACACACACACACACACACACACATATAGGTATAAATAGCAACGCTCTTCTTCCCTAACAAGACAAGCGAAAATTTGTGTATGCATTGATTTCACAAAAATCATTCTGAACCTAACGAAAAAAATATATTTCATTGTGTTTGTTTATTATTAAATTATTTTAAACTTATCTAAAATATATTTACTTTGATTAGGCTAAATTAAATTGCGCTTGTAATAAAGTTAAATAAGTTTTCAAAGGATCTTTTAGTACAAAATTATTATTTTTTACATTTACATAAATGAAAAAAAATATATCTTTAAAAATATAAGAGAAAATTTTAGAATGGGCTTAATTTTAAACGATTTCTTGCTAATTGCTTTACCTATTAGGCACGACAATGCACCGCGCAGTAAGAAGCGGGTATATACAGAGAAAGATCGCAGTCAGCAGGACTCTATACTTCTACTACTGAGGCGGGAAAGATTAGTAACAAAAAAAGGCGCAATAGAAGAGAGGATCTTACGACGACGTTTCGGTCTGACTTAAACCATTTACAAAGTCACACTAACGAAAAAGAGAGGAGGGAGTATGTATAGACCATATATATACTCCCTCCTCCTCTCCTTTTCGTTAGTGCGACTTTGTAAATGGTCCAAGTCGGACCGAAACGTCGTCGTAAGCTCCTCTCTTTTATGGGCGGGTTATTTGTGTAACGGGCAAGATTCTCAGGCGAGCTGGCTTGGAATCTTGTTCGTCTCAGTAGCAATATCGAGTCTTGATGACTGCGATCTTTCTTTCTTCTCTCTCTCTCTCTCTCTCTCTCTCTCTCTCTCTCTCTTTATTGATATTAAATCTGGAAATAATATAATAAGAAATAGTAATAGTAAAATTATATATATAATATTATGTTTCAAATAAGCACTATTTTGTTGTGACGCACAAGCGGTAAACTCAGAGTCACTTTGACGATGGATAGTAACCTGTGACGTCACAGGCAAACACTCTGTAGGACCTGATAGGATGGGAAAGGATAGACTGTTGGAGAGGTGGGCAATGGGTACAAAAAAGCTACAGTTTCAATAAAAGATACAGGTGAGTCACAAGGATGCCTGGAAATATTTCTTCAGCTGTAATGTGTTCAGGAACTGGTTAACCTAAGTAAAGATATTGCAGAGTCAGACTCCATGCACAGCTTAAGTAACAGGCATAGTTATTCCCACGTGGTTAAGAAAGCGTTCAACCCTTCAACGGCTAGTCACGAGGCGGAGGCCAGGTACTGATACTCGAACCCTGCATTCACAGACAGGTGAGTACAGCCTCTGATGACTTCATAACTGCATAATGTTGATTTTAGTCCTGATGAACACGCCCCTTAATTTGACGTGCAGAAGTGTCTAAATAGCGTGTAAGCTGATAACGATATTAATAAGACATTCGAGTGTCAGTGGAGAAGGGCTGGTCGGGTCTGATAAAGGGTTGTGAATTGAACGAACAATGTGGGTGGTTCACTTCAGAAGACTGCCTGTAAAAGGAACACACACTACATATATTTCCCCACTGGAATATTACACAATATACCCAGGGAGTTTATTAAATATTTTCCCTTCGCCAGAAAATGTCACGTGAACCTTCACTGAAAGTAATTAAAGAAACTCAATTATATGTCTTATTAAATCAGATCACTGGCTCTGGAGTTAATCAGGTGATGAGTGAGTCTGACATGCTCTGAAAAAAGTCGTGTAAAGAAACTTGGCTCAGGAGTTTCACTGAGTTGTCAGGCACACTGGGGACTACTGAACCGTCCGCTAGAAAATGCAATTCCTAGCCTGGTGTGAAGAAATTGTTCACTTACGTGTTTTTTTTTATCTGATTATTAAAAGATGCCTTTTAATCTTGAAATTCACTCGACAGAATTTTCTTAAAATTCTTCGAGACTCACTACTTATGTAGTCCGTCCGGACAGGTGACAAGTGAAGTGAGGACCTAAGTGAAGTGACGTGTGCAGCTGCGTGAGGTCATGTGTGGGCAGGTGACCCAGAAGATATTAGGCAGGAGGTTCAGCGAGCATGAATGCACTCTGCTTTTAATCTACAGTATCATAAGATTTATAGCGCTGATTACCTTAAGGAAGAATGTTGTTATATCACTGGCAGCGTTGCTAAAATAAAACACTTAAGCATGTTATTGTAGACAGTTGGCGGAGAGCACATTTTAGCACAATGTATTTTGGAAACCCTTAGGGATGATACAGTTGTCGAAAGGCGTGTTGCTCTTGTGACACTGCTACATTACACAGATAATCCACACATAGGAGAAAGAAACCTACGACGGAGGGTTAACACAACCTCCTCACAACAATCAGCACGGAAGAAGGAAAGCCAGTCCGTAATGGTAAGTTTGAACTTATGTGACATACCTTGTCTGCTCCACCGACTTTGCTATGGAAAGCGCGAAGGGAATCGAGCTATGGTATATACCAGAGGACGGCAGGGGTCAGGAGAACGAGAGGAGGCAGTACTATAATGGTATCACTGTTATATCCATCTTCCATGAAAGTTAAAATTAAAGTGGCTGGGATATCATCGAAAACAGTTTAGGACATACCTTGACCCTGAATCTGCAGTACATTTAAGTAACTAAGCTGGATGGAGTCTGTAATATTCCTTGTGCTGAATTCAAGACATTGTCCCTTCTATATACATACGCACGTAATACACATAAACGTGTGATACCTAAGAAAAAGACCACATACCTAATGGAAAGAAACAGCTAAACTCATACTACTAGAAAGTGAGAGGGGTCAGGAGAAAATGTATAGATCCTACCTTCATCAAGGATGTGATACGGTAGAGTAAAACCTGGGCGCATTCATTCCCGCAAAACCTTTTGCCCAAATTCGTCTACGTCCTGTCGACACTTGATTTCACCCATGCCACTGGCTGGTGAAACGTTTCTAGATTAAAGATACCCAGATGTTGCACAAGTGTCTCATTTATCAACTTGTCGGTTTTATAAAACCATTTATTCAAACAAATCTCATGACCTAGATCCTCACCTCACCCTTCACCTAATAAGACAGACTATACACAGTCAAGATGGGATGGCCCTCATCGCTGAAAAGGTGCTTGCCAACTTGCTTAGGGCTATAACATCAAACAGGGAGACTGCCCATCTCCAAACTGTGAGTGCACATCACTCTGGGGACTTCCTCCAAACAGTTCCCATTTCGGCAACGAGAACATACCTCGACCCTAAGACCCTCCGTATTGTAGCGGCTCTCCGCCTTGCTGCCCCAATTCACACGGAATATACTTGTATTTGCGGCGATACGCAAGCCGACCAATATGGTCTATATGGTCTTACCTGTTCCAAAACCCAGGGTTGGCATGCAAGACACAGTGAAGTCAACGACATCATAAAGAGATCCCTTGCTACAGCTGGATGCCCAGCCGAGAGGGAGCTCCGATCAGTAGCAGCCAACAATACCCACAACCCAGCAAAACGCCCTGATGGGATCACCATCTATCCTTGGAAGAAAGGCAAACTTTTAGCATTGGACTATACCTGTGCGTCGATGCTGGCTGCACCAACATCCCTAACAGTGTCGGGCAACAGGGAGGAGCTGCTGATCACAGGGAGGAGAACAAGGCCGGCAAGTACAGGAACATAAGCCAACAGTATCAATTCGACCCAGTGGGATCAGAGACCTTGGAATCATGGGGAAAAAATGCCACACGTTTCCTTAAAGAACTGGGTTCCAGATACATCGACACCACCAGGGACCCAAGAGCAGCCACTTTTATGTTCCAGTGCCTCAGCATGGCCATCCAGAAGGGAAATGCATACTGTATACTGGGCTCGCGTTCGGCTTCGGAGGAGCTGGAGAAGATTCATAACCTTTGACATATTGTATCAATGTATTCATGTTTGTGGTTTCTGTCAATGTATCCAGTCTATTAATAAAGTTCACATACATTACATACATATATATATATATATATATATATATATATATATATATATATATATATATATATATATATATATATATTTATGTATATGTATATATATATATATATATATATATATATATATATATATATATATATATATATATATATATATATATATATATATATATATATATATATAGATATATATATATATTTTTTTTTTATTATCACACTGGCCGATTCCCACCAAGGCAGGGTGGCCCGAAAAAGAAAAACTTTCACCATCATTCACTCCATCACTGTCTTGCCAGAAGGGTGCTTTACACTACAGTTTTTAAACTGCAACATTAACACCCCTCCTTCAGAGTGCAGGCACTGTACTTCCCATCTCCAGGACTCAAGTCCGGCCTGCCGGTTTCCCTGAATCCCTTCATAAATGTTACTTTGCTCACACTCCAACAGCACGTCAAGTATTAAAAACCATTTGTCTCCATTCACTCCTATCAAACACGCTCACACATGCCTGCTGGAAGTCCAAGCCCCTCGCACACAAAACCTCCTTTACCCCCTCCCTCCAACCCTTCCTAGGCCGACCCCTACCCCGCCTTCCTTCCACTACAGACTGATACACTCTTGAAGTCATTCTGTTTCGCTCCATTCTCTCTACATGTCCGAACCACCTCAACAACCCTTCCTCAGCCCTCTGGACAACAGTTTTGGTAATCCCACACCTCCTCCTAACTTCCAAACTACGAATTCTCTGCATTATATTCACACCACACATTGCCCTCAGACACGACATCTCCACTGCCTCCAGCCTTCTCCTCGCTGCAACATTCATCACCCACGCTTCACACCCATATAAGAGCGTTGGTAAAACTATACTCTCATACATTCCCCTCTTTGCCTCCAAGGACAAAGTTCTTTGTCTCCACAGACTCCTAAGTGCACCACTCACTCTTTTTCCCTCATCAATTCTATGATTCACCTCATCTTTCATAGACCCATCCGCTGACACGTCCACTCCCAAATATCTGAATACGTTCACCTCCTCCATACTCTCTCCCTCCAATCTGATATTCAATCTTTCATCACCTAATCTTTTTGTTATCCTCATAACCTTACTCTTTCCTGTATTCACCTTTAATTTTCTTCTTTTGCACACCCTACCAAATTCATCCACCAATCTCTGCAACTTCTCTTCAGAATCTCCCAAGAGCACAGTGTCATCAGCAAAGAGCAGCTGTGACAACTCCCACTTTGTGTGTGATTCTTTATCTTTTAACTCCACGCCTCTTGCCAAGACCCTCGCATTTACTTCTCTTACAACCCCATCTATAAATATATTAAACAACCACGGTGACATCACACATCCTTGTCTAAGGCCTACTTTTACTGGGAAAAAATTTCCCTCTTTCCTACATACTCTAACTTGAGCCTCACTATCCTCGTAAAAACTCTTCACTGCTTTCAGTAACCTACCTCCTACACCATACACTTGCAACATCTGCCACATTGCCCCCCTATCCACCCTGTCATACGCCTTTTCCAAATCCATAAATGCCACAAAGACCTCTTTAGCCTTATCTAAATACTGTTCACTTATATGTTTCACTGTAAACACCTGGTCCACACACCCCCTACCTTTCCTAAAGCCTCCTTGTTCATCTGCTATCCTATTCTCCGTCTTACTCTTAATTCTTTCAATTATAACTCTACCATACACTTTACCAGGTACACTCAACAGACTTATCCCCCTATAATTTTTGCACTCTCTTTTATCCCCTTTGCCTTTATACAAAGGAACTATGCATGCTCTCTGCCAATCCCTAGGTACCTTACCCTCTTCCATACATTTATTAAATAATTGCACCAACCACTCCAAAACTATATCCCCACCTGCTTTTAACATTTCTATCTTTATCCCATCAATTCCGGCTGCCTTGCCCCCTTTCATTTTACCTACTGCCTCACGAACTTCCCCCACACTCACAACTGGCTCTTCCTCACTCCTACAAGATGTTATTCCTCCTTGCCCTATACACGAAATCACAGCTTCCCTATCTTCATCAACATTTAACAATTCCTCAAAATATTCCCTCCATCTTCCCAATACCTCTAACTCTCCATATATATATATATATATATATATATATATATATATATATATATATATGTGTGTGTGTGTGTGTGTGTGTGTGTGTGTGTGTGTGTGTGTGTGTGTGTGTGCGTGTGTCGTGCCAAAGAGGTAAAACTGGTCAATTAGCAAGAACTCATTTAAAAGTAAGTCCTTTCTAAAATTTTCTCTTAAACGTTTAAAGATATATATATTTTTTCATTTATGTTAATGTAAAAATTTATAATTTTGTATCAAAAGAACCTTAAAAAAAACTTGCCTAACCTTATTATAACAAGCGCAATTTAATTTAGCCTTATCCAGCTAAATATATTTTAGATAAGTTTACAATAATTTAATAATAAACAAACACAATGAAAAATATTTTTCTCGTTAGGTTCAGAATGATTTTTGCGAAATTATTGTATAAACAAATTTTCGCTTGCCTTATTCGGCAAGAAGAGCATTGCTATTTAAGCCAAAATTGCAATTTTTACCTATTCGGCACAACATATATATATATATATATATATATATATATATATATATATATATATATATATATATATATATATATATATATATATATATATATATATATATATATATATATATATATATATATATATATATATATATATATATTTTTTTCAACAAGTCGGCCGTCTCCCACCGAGGCAGGGTGACCCAAATAAGAAAGAAAATCCCCAAAAAGAAAATACTTTCATCATCATTCAACACTTTCACCACACTTACACATTATCACTGCTTTTGCAGAGGTGCTCAGAATACAACAGCTTAGAAGCATATACGTATAAAGATACACAACATATTCCTCCAAACTGCCAATATCCCAAACCCCTCCTTTAAAGTGCAGGCATTGTACTTCCCATTTCCAGGACTCAAGTCCGACTATATGAAAATAACCGGTTTCCCTGAATCCTTTCACTAAATATTACCCTGCTCACACTCCAACAGATCGTCAGGTCCCAAGTATCATTCGTTTCCATTCACTCCTATCTAACACGCTCATGCACGCTTGCTGGAAGTCCAAGCCCCTCGCCCACAAAACCTCCTTTACCCCCTCTTTCCAACCCTTTCGAGGACGACCCCTACCCCTCTTTCCTTCCCCTATAGATTTATATGCTTTCCATGTCATTCTACTTTGATCCATTCTCTCTAAATGACCAAACCACCTCAACAACCCCTCTTCTGCCCTCTGACTAATGCTTTTATTAACTCCACACCTTCTCCTAATTTCCACACTCCGAATTTTCTGCATAATATTTACACCACACATTGCCCTTAGACAGGACATCTCCACTGCCTCCAACCGTCTCCTCGCTGCTGCATTTACCACCCAAGATTCACATCCATATAAGAGTGTTGGTATTACTATACTTTCATACATTCCCTTCTTTGCCTCCATAGATAACGTTTTTTGACTCCACATATACCTCAACGCACCACTCACCTTTTTTCCCTCATCAATTCTATGATTAACCTCATCCTTCATAAATCCATCCGCCGACACGTCAACTCCCAAGTATCTGAAAACATTCACTTCTTCCATACTCCTCCTCCCCAATTTGATATCCAATTTGCTATTTACAATGAATTAATATTGACTGCACAGTTTCATAATTGTTCAGAAAATGCATGAAATGCATTTAGCCCTTGGACAATCTTGAAATTTCATGACCCTTAATTATTCATATTTTTAATGTCTTCTGTTTTATATTTCATGTCATAACCTCATCTGCTAGCATTTCTGAGTATAAAGATGCATAATGCAGATAAACCCTTTGTTTTAGACGACTTTTCGCTCAGGAGTGAGGTTTATCAGACATGATATGGTTTTATCTTGAGCGAAACGTCTGAAATAGAAGCCTGTTCTGCATTGCGTATCTTTCTACCCACTTGTCTGTTGCATCTGCTTGCATTTCTACAAAGATAAGATTTTCTATCTTCTAAACTAAAAGTCAGGAATTTATATAGTTTCCGATCCTCCTAATTAGTGCCACTTGGACGTGTAGTGAGCCACCCGACTAGGTAATAAATGACTATTCTGGATAGTGACAAACATCATCGCGACCGTAGTATTGTTTCCTACAACGTATTACTTATAGCCGACGTTGGCTATTATATTACTGTTACTGTGACATGATAATCTAGAGAGCGCTGTCAAATTGTTGATCTTCTCCAAAAAGAGCAACACTAAGCGTGCACACTTGCTTGAGTCGAGCAAAGCTAAAGTTACATCTACGCCTCTTCAAACATCTAAAATGATCTCAGACGAGATGGTAAATTCTGAAATTCTACACAAAATGCAAAGAGGAGAGAAATACTTTGAACTTAACGTTCAGAAACGTCCCATAATGGAGGCGCTATTCCAGTGCGGAATTCCCTCGCACAAGCAAACACGGTTTCAGAGAGAGAGAGAGAAAGAGAGAAAATTTACATTGAGCCTTGGTGAGCGAATTGGGACAGAGATATGTATATATGCATTTAAAAGATGAGGGATTCACAAATATGACTGTACTAGCAATCTAATTTGCAATGTCTGGCGACGGTAACAGAGCGCTGAGTCGATAAAAACATTCTGGTTTACCGTAGGATGGGGATTATATTTCCAACAATATTTTTAATAAAATATCTACAGGTAATATTAGAAAATAGAAGAGTTCGTAATGGTTAAAAAAAATTACATATAATCCATTAAGATGTCTTACTGGAGCGATGACATATTCAAAGTTAAAATAATAACTGTGTCCTAGCGTGTTCTCAGGGTACAGGTGAAAGCCTTATATACTATCCCAGTGTGGTCAGTCAATTAGCTGATGGTGATGAGTGAAGCACCAGGTCACTTGAGTTTCGTGCGAGTGGTCGTATTGGTGAATCTTGGCGTGAGTGGCTACAGTATAGTGAAGCACCAAGCAAACTACATATTGTGTACGAATGGTATATAATACCGACAAGATGAGAGTAAGACACATGTGCAACATCTGGGTATCTTTATTGTAGACGTTTCGCCATCCAGTGGCTTTATCAATACAAATTCTAGAATTTGTATTGATAAAGCCACTGGATGGCGAAACGTCTACAATAAAGATACCCAGATGTTGCACATGTGTCTTACTCTCAAACTACATATGTTTTGGCATTCCCGTATCTTACAAGCCCAGGCCACTCTACCTTTGTCCACGGAAAGGGAGTAGTGCAAGGATGCCATAAATTCTATTGTAACAAAATATAAAAAAATGTATGTGTGTGTATACGTATTTGCATGCATATGTTTCTTTTATGTTTCAGCATATATTTACATATGCATATATATGTTTTTGTGTATGCATATGAATACATATGCATATGTGTGCATGTGTATATGCCCATGTGTATATGTGTGCAAGGTATATATGCGCACATGTTTGTATGTGTGCATATGTATATGTCGTGCCGAATATGTGAAACTGGTCAATTAGCAAGAACTCATTTAAAATTAAGTCCTTTCTAAAATTTTCTCTTATATGTTTAAAGATACATTTTTTTCATTAATGTTAATGAAAAAATTTTTAGTTTTGCACCAAAAGAATCTTAGAAAACTTACCTAACCTTATTGTAACAAGAATAATTTATTTTAGCCTAACCCAACTAAATATATTTTAGATTTGTTTACAATAATTTAATCCTAAGCAAACACAGGGAAATATATTTTTTTCGTTAGGTTCAGAATAATTTTGGCGATAGCAAGTTCTACCTATTCGGCACGACATATATATGTGTGAATGCATATACATGAATGTATTCGTGTGAAAATATTATAACATTGTGACTTAAAAGAAAACGATCAAATAAAAAACGATAAAAATAAAAATCTCATATATGGACAAAGAAAATCGCCTAAAAACTAATGTGCTGTAGGTTTGAAATGTTATATAGAGCTGATAAATATTTCGGACTGATAACCACTTTCTTAGAGGTCTAGATAAAAAAGCGTCAGGGTTCAATTTTTTTTAGCAAATTAGAAGCTATAAAGGCAGCTAAAAATAACATTTCAATTAAAGCCGATTAAAAGAGGAACTCTCCGGGTATCACGTGTTACCCAATAATTCCGATTCTTTAATTTAATATAATGAAAAATTTGCACCTTTAAAGCCTAAACTTATAAATATCATCATCCTCATTAGAGGTATCTAGACATAATAATTGAAGCTCTTCAGACAGGACATACCTAAGATATTTCACTGAAAATGTTACCATACAATTTTAATAATAAAAGTTAGTAACTGGCACATACACACTCCAACAACAACAACATTCTAAATAGCATACACCAGTACTGAGGGTTTGAAACCGATGACGAGAGACTTTCTCAGGTTAACGCTTGGAAAATAACCGCACGAACTTTCCACTAGTTACGGTACATTAGTGTTAAAAAATCTTAACCGATCGACTGAAATGTTCCCAAGTTATAAAGAGAAATATTGCAAGAAGACAATAAAAATATCCCAGTCAACTTGAAGCAGGGCCGTCGCCAGAACTTTTTTAATTGAGGAGCTTATGGTGGACTGTTTGCTAGGATGGGAGTCTCTTGCGCTCGCAGAGCAGAGCAAGTATACTGCTCTTACTTAGTACATATTACACATCAACTAAAATCGCAGTGTTTTCTAAGGATCCTTCTATTCACACCTTAAACTGCACTGCATGACCCTTGTAGGTTTAGCGCTTCTTTTTTAATATAATAGTATCTTAAATTTCTGAGAAAACAAATGCTTCTTTCAGCGATTATGAACAATAATGACATGAAATTACATCAGTATATAACTTGCCATCAAAATGTAATGATATATAATGAAATAATAAAAAACAATTAAGCGCTAAACCTGAAAGGGTCGAGATACAGTAAGAGTATAATAGATTCATTCCACTCTCAATAAGAGGTTAAATGAAATTAAAAAGTTATAGCAATGTGATTCTTCTGTTATTACGACTGGAAGCAAAAGTATCAATGATACCTTCAAATTTCAGACTCTTGGTTCTGTTCGAATTTATATACAACTACAATATCATTTGTTCTGTTATCACTATTGCTGTTTTTCAAGTAAGTTTTTGCAAGTCTCGGGCAGGAATAACTATGTTTACCATACATGCTACGGAATTAATTGACAGTGTCACGCTAATACACACTAGCTTATGCAGATCTTTGAAAGCATCACAGTCTAGTCTGAGCAAATTCAGCTGCAGATGTGACAATGTGACAATGTTGTTTTCCTCTCAAGTAAACGTCTCACTTAATAAACTCAACACTTCAGTTTTCCTGTCTGACACCACAGATAAATGTCATAACCAGAATTAAAGATTTTTCCAGAAATGGAGCATCTTGAGTATTCAGTGCTGATGAAACCTCCTGTATGCTACATGAGTTGTTGGAAAGTCATTGTGTGTGTGGCAGTCCCTCAGCTGGGGGACTGATTACCTCAAGCTCCTCAGCTTTCACTTTCTTTGCCCCTGACTGAAGAAGCCACATTGTGGCCAAACGTTTCCATGATGAAGATACCCAAATGTTGCACAAGTGTCTCATTTATCATCTTGCCGGGTTTTATAAACCATTTATTCAATTCCTTAACTAACTTGTCTATGACAGGAAAGTAGACATGCATGCAGAATTCGTGAGAGGTAGTCGTTTTCTGACTATCCATATTGAGAATATACAACAAACTCCTGTAAATGACGTGATTGAGAGCGTTGTCGCACCTTTTCTTGTTGCACATCAGTGCCAGCCGCTTCATACAAATAAACTGCATCTCTCCGGATATTCTGCCATGAATCTTCACAGCGTTTATCCTGAAGTTCGGACAGGACTGACTTAACAAGATCCACAGCAGAAGCCTGCTGAAAGTGAGGAGAATGAAGGTAGTCAGACAGTGACTTAGTAATTTACAGTAGTCTTCATCATTGTAAAAGTGATTATTATTAATGACATATCAATGAGACTGCACAGAGCCCTTGCTTCTGTCATTCTAAGTGCATTTGAAGTTTTCATAATGACTAGTAGAGTTGCAAAAATTGCTAGAAATGTTCATTTGACCGCAAAACAAGCAGTGTCTAGACAGAACAATCTTGTGCCAGATAGCCTCTATAATTCTATAGGATATTTTGAGGAGGCAAGTTCCCTCTGCTTATTTTTTTTTTTTCAGAAATTATCTGCGCACAACTGATACAGAAAAATAAGCACAATTTCTGAATTGTATCAAAGAACTCAGCCACTCTGAATGCTGTGGACAAATCAACGACCGCTAAGCTTAGCCTGTGAGCGAAATAGTGAACATGTACTGTTTGTGGAACTTATTTTCTGAATTTATCCTGTACACCTTTGAAACAGCCTGATATTACAGCAGCGTCATCGTACCACTGTCTAATCATTACACATGTTCATGTCTATATTACAAGTTGAAAGTTTCTTTGATTTTGTACACAAGAGAACCTGCATCCGGACCATCTGCTGCTGTTATAGTGAAAAATGACTCGTGAACGTCTGGATTATTTAGATATCTGCTCTTCTTTTATTATATCTTTTGTTTCATCAATAAGTAGAACACAAATGTCCAGATATTTCCACTTTATCACTGATTTCCTTTCTGACTCTGGTTGCTATAATACTGATGACTTCATTATGAATATCATGATGAATATATTTGGCGTTGTCAGGTAAATCTGGAATTTTCTTGTTAATGTTATCATCAGAATTATTCAAGGGAACAAGGAGTTCCAAAACATTTTCCCTATTTTCAAATTTATCGTCTTTTCTGTGTCTTTCTGTGCACTGCTGTGTCAAACAGTGAATGGTAGAGACTCATTAACTGTAAAGCCTATTTTCCTGGACAATCGTTAAGAGAGCAGCATACATTTGATTTTGAATCCTCAACACAGTTAATTTCTGATTAATGAATTCAATCCAAGATTTCATTGCATACTTGTGAATGGCAGTTATTTCTTGTGTCACGAGAGATGTTAGGAATTTTATGAACAAGGGATTCTTCTGTGAAGACTAGAAGAAAAGTAAACAGTTTTGACAGAGGACTCGTTAATAGGATGACTGTGATATCTAACATCACAGAAAAGACCATTATTATTGTCCGTAAGGTGAAGACTTCCTTTATGCTCCTTAAGTCTGTCAGAAAGAGAGCGACCAGTTTCTCCAAAATATTGGAGAGAACACGACGAGCAGGAAACAAAGCAGACACCGGAAGCATCAGTGGCGGGAAGAGAAGTAAGTTTGATAGATAAAGGAAGGAGAGTGTTACTAAGATTTAGGAGACTGGAAATGAATGGAACGCAAAGAACAGATTTCACGGGAGGAAAGAGTTTGGGAGAAAAGAAAGTCCTTTTCGCCTGAGAGTTAGCAGAGTGTATGAAATAGAGAACTGCTAGAAGTGGAAAATTCTGTGTCGAGAAATTAAGGGTCACTGATGCGATAGACACGACGAGAAAGAAATAAGAACACTTTTCTTGATAGAAAAAGCACGGTAAGAAAACATAAAAACATAAGAAAGGAGGAGAGCTACTGCAGGCCTACTGGCCTATGATAGGCAATTCTAACCCACCCATATACTTACCTATCTTATTTCTAGAGCTACACAAGATTCTAATTTCTTTCACAACCCTGAGAAAAACCTTTTGGGTTTGGCAAAGCTCCAGGTGAACAAAATATCTCATTAGTTACACATGTGTCCTTTTATCTGACAAGTGTTTATATGAACATCTGGTAAAGACAGAGATTTATACCTCTTTAAGAGCAAGTTAAATAACATGATTTTCATGACAGGAGGGGCTTTTAGGGGACTGAAGGAAATTACAGGGGGCTGAAATACCTCCATGCTGCCCCATCTTGGCGTCGCCACTAATTTTGGGTATCTAATTTATCCTGGCATAGTGTGTTCAGTGGTCCATAACTCCAACTACCCCAGTCTGGTGTTATGTGGTAACTTAAAGATATATATACGATTTCAAATTCCATTTAATTCTTAAAATGGAAAGTAAAATTTTTACAAAATGGAACACTGTATCACCTCTTCCACATCAATTACATCAGCGTTGGTACCATAATTTTTCTGCACTGTAATATACAAAAAAAAAAAACTTTTAAAACTCCTTCACGTACTAGAGATTTACTGAGTTACTTAAACTTGTTATTATTCTTCATGCTACAGTGAGTGGACGTACTGGTGAAATATCATGTCACTAGCATTAAACACGATTTATTGAAGAAAAGAAACACAAACTCACTTTAATTCGGCGCAAGTGGTAATACTAATGTAGCATTTGAACATGGCATAAATGAACCTGTAAATGAAGTGCCAGGCTGCTTTTGATTATCATGTTCGTGAAACGCTGAATGATAAATGAATACCAGACTTAATAATGCCCGGCATGGTATGAAATATTATTGACGGACGTTTGAGTTCTGGTTCCAACTAAATTGTATAGTGTGTGTACTCACCTAATTGTACTCACGTAATTGTGATTGCAGAGGTCGATACTCAGCTCCTGGCCCCGCCTCTTCACTGAGTGCTACTAGGTCCTCTCTCTCTCTCTGCTCCATGAGCTTTGTCATACCTCATCTTAAAGCTTTGTATGATTCCTGCCTCCACTACCTCACTTGCTAGGCTATTCCACTTCCTGACTACTCTATGAAGAAATACTTCCTGACATCCCTTTGACTCATCTGGGTCTTGAACTTTCAATTGTGACCCCTTGTTTCTGTGTCCCCTCTCTGGAACATCTTGTCTTTATATACCTAGTCTATTCCACGCAGTATTTTGTATGTCGTTATCATGTCTCCCCTAACCCTCCTGTTCTCCAGTGTCGTCAGGCCGATTTCCCTTAACCTTTCTTCATAGGACAGTTTCCTTAGCTCTGGAACTAACCTTGTCGTAAACCTTTGCACTTTCTCTAATTTCTTGACGTGCTTGATCACGTGTGGGTTCCAAGCAGGTGCTACATTCTCAAGTATGGGCCTGACGTACACGGTGTACAGTGTCTTGAACGATTCCTTACTAAGGTATCGGAACGCTATTCTCAGGTTTGCCAGGCGCCCATATGCTGCAGCAGTTATCTGGATGATGTGTGCTTCCGGAGACATGCTCGGTGTTATACTCACCCCAAGATCTTTCTCCTTGAGCGAGGTTTGCAGTCTTTGGTCACCTAGCCTATACTCCGTCTGCGGTCTTCTTTGCCCTTCCACGATTTTCATGACTTTGCATTTGGCGGGGTTAAATTCGAGAAGCCAGTTGTTGGACCAGGTGCCCAGCCTGTCCAGGTCTCTTTGAAGTCCTGCCTGATCCTCATCTGATTTAATTCTCCTCATTAACTTTACATCATCTGCGAACAGGGACGCGTCTGAGTCTAACCCTTCCATCATGTCCTTCACATATACTAAAAATAGCACTGGTCCTAGGCCCGACCCCTGTGGGATCCCGCTCGTCACAGGTGCCCACTGTGTTACCTCATCACGTACCTGTCAGGTATTCTCTGATCCATTGCAGTGCCCTTCCTGTTATACGCGCCTGATCCTTTAGCTCTGCACTAATCTCTTGTGAGGAACTGTGTCAAAGGCCTTGCAGTCCAAGAAGATGCAATCATACCCACCCGTACTGCTCTGATGACTGATGAGGCTAGCGATTTACCGCAGGATGCGGTAAATCGCCAGCCTAATCTTATTACTACCACTACCACTGCTCTTAATGACGGTCTGTTCTAGTGACATTTCGGTCAATCTTGACCAAAACGTCGTCGTAAATTTCTTCCTCTAAGTGTGGGTTTTTTGGGATTTGCGGACCTTCTCGGGAAGGTAAATTGAGATGTCCAACAAATTAAAATATCGAGACACTGGCCATGGTGCAACCTGCTTCTTTTTGGCAAAGTTTCTGTAGCGATTTACCGCAGGAGGCGGTAAATTTTAAGTGTGCTCAAACATGGAAATTGTTCATCAGTGAAATGAAATACATAAAGTTTATAAGGTTTGAGTTTTATTGATACAATACATAGTTATTAAACACACTGATATGAGGATTGTGAGTCACTGAGTACCTTAAATGTAGGACTTAACACTGTATGACGAAATTACCCTCATGAACGCGACCCTGCAAGTGCAATAAAATCTATCTAGTTCACATCAAAATGAATCGTTCAAATACATTTCATTTCTGCATCTTGTAAAGGAGTTATTTATAGTCTTTTCATGGATCAAAATCTACAGAGACAAACAACCATTCTTTAGACTAAATGCAACCCGTATATCGTTTCAAATGAGCAGAATCGGCAATCTTCATAAAGCAAAGGTTGATTTGTGATGCAGTGCTCCTCCCTTCTCATCCACTTTATATATATATATATATATATATATATATATATATATATATATATATATATATATATATATATATATATATATATACGTATATATATATATATATATATATATATATATATATATATATATATATATATATATATATATATATATAATGTATATATATATATATATATATATATATATATATATACATATATATTTATATAGATATACAGATATATAAATATATACATATATAATGTATATATATATATATTATATATATATATATATATATATATATATATGTATATATGTATAAATATATATTACATATATATATATATATATATATATATATATATATATATATATATATATATATATATATATATATATATATATATATATATATATATATATATATAAAACGTGCTGAATAGGTAGAATCGGCCAATTAGCAAGAACTCATTTAAAATTAAATCCTTTCTAAAAATTTCTCTTATACGTTTGAAGATATATTTTTTTCATATATGTTAATGTAAAAATTAATAATTTTGTACGAAAAGAACCTTGTAATATATGGTTTGAAAACCGACAAGTTGAAGATTGAGACACTTACGCAACATATGGGAATCTTACAGTAGGATTAAGGGGTCCAGTGGGTTAGAGCGTCACGTGGTTTTCGGTCACCATGAGGCGGGCCAAAACGACATGGGTTCGAATCCTCGGCTAGTCGCATATATAAATATATATATATATATATATATATATATATATATATATATATATATATATTTATATATATATCTTTCAACACACCGGCCGCATCCCACCGAGGCGGGGTGGCCCAAAAGGAAAAACGAAAGTTTCTCTTTTTAACTTTAGTAATGTATACAGGAGAAGGGGGTTACTAGCCCCTTGCTCCCAGCATTTTAGTCGCCTTCTATATATATATATATATATATATATATATATATATATATATATATATATATATATATATATATATATATATATATATATATATATATATATATATATATATATATATATATATATATATATATATATATGCAAAATAACCATTGTGAAAGTGTAGTGAAATTCCAAGCGCTTTCGTGACTTTTCACATTTTCAAGGGACTATATGACATATAGTTCCCTGATAATGTGAGAAGTCACGAAAGCGTTTGGAATTTCACTATTCTTTCACAGTGGTTGTTTTGCATATTCTAATATCACCTGTTTACTGTGATCTTATTGCAATATGTATAATTATGTATTTATTTTTTTTAACAAGCCGGCCGTCTCCCACCAAGGCAGGGTGACCCAAAAAGAAAGAAAATCCCCCAAAAGAAAATATTTTCATCATCATTTAACACTTTCACCTCAGATTTTAGATTTTGCCACCGAAGTGGCTAGTTTATTGTGCACCCCATATCCATCCTGTGGACGGTAGCGCGAGAGCATATGGATACACAAAAGGCCTAGGAACTAGGCCCCAAAGGGTTAACAGGAATACATATGGATTTATATCTACATATCTATAGTTCACTTATCTGTTACAAGCAAATTTAGGAAATTTGCTTAGTATATCTGGTATCTTATTTTCATTAATAAGATATCTTGACATGTCACATAGGTTATTATACTGTCTGTCTCTGTATTCCTCAATAAGTGGACAATTAAGCACATAGTGTTCAAGAGAGTGACCATATGCCTGATCACATAATTTACATTTAGTTTGATCATCATCTGTGTGTCTCCCAAACTGCCAGAAGTACTTGTAACCAAGCCTAAGCCTGGCCACTACAACATCAGTCAGTCTGTTCACATTGCAAGTTGCTCCATAAACATACTTATCTACGTTCATGTTATCATAGTGGGTTATAGATCTACTCAGGCTTCTAACTGCATTCCTATAACAATCATCTTCATTATTTACTTCTCTCCTAATATTATTCCTAATGCTAGACACAGTTATACCAAAGTTATATTCTACGTTCTCCTTCTGGATACTCTTCTTGGCTAACATATCAACTTTATCATGAAGGAGTAATCTAATGTGTGATGAGATCCATAGCAATTGTACATTAATTCCTTTGTCCCTAATTTTTGAGTATCTATACCTGGCTTCCCCAATGAGCATGTTGTTGGAGTCATTATATGAGCCAAGAGCCTTCAATGATGACATAGAATCAGTAATGATGATAGAGTCAAGCTCAGTGTCATAGGTTAGCTTTAGCGCCATTAGGATTGCAAACAATTCAGTTTGCAGTGTAGACGCCCAGTTGTTAATTCTTATGCCTAACTCAACAAATTTATTATCGTTCTTAACTAGGGAGGTGGCAACAAGAGCAGATGCAGCCCTGCCAGAAGACTCCTGTTTAGATCCATCAGTGTATATAACTTGTGATAACTTATTACATATGCTCGGAATACAACAAAGTTTAGAAGTATATACGTATAAAGATACACAACATATCCCTCCAAACTGCAAATATCCGATATCCCTCCTTTAAAGTGCAGGCATTGTACTTCCCATTTCCAGGACTTAAGTCCGGCTATATAAAAATAACCGGTTTCCCTGAATCCCTTCACTAAATATTACTCTGCTCACACTCCAACAGCTCGTCAGGCCCCAAATACCATTCGTCTCCATTCACTCCTATCTAACACTCTCACGCACGCTTGCTGGAAGTCAAATCCCCTCGCCCACAACACCTCTTTTACCCCCTCCCTCCAATCTTTTCGAGGACGACCCCTACCCCGCCTTCCTTTCCCTACAGATTTAAATGCTCTCCATGTCATTCTACTTTGATCCATTCTCTCTGAATGACCAAACCACCTCAACAACCCCTCTTCAGCCCTCTGACTAATACTTTTATTAACTCTACACCTCCTCCTAATTTCCACACTCCGAATTCTCTGCATAATATTTACACCACACATTGCCCTTAGACAGGACATCTCTACTGCCTCCAACCACCTCCTCACTGCAGCATTTACAACCCAAACTTCACACCCATATAAGAGTGTTGGTACCACTATACTGTCATACATTCCCTTCTTTGCCCCCATTATAATTATTATATATATATATATATATATATATATATATATATATATATATATATATATATATATATATATATATATATATATATATATATATATATATATATATATATATATATATAATTTTAGCCACGTTTTAACGCCTTGGTGGGCCCAAAAGACCATGTTGCAGCTCCCACACGGTACACGACTTCTGCTCTGATTATTATTCTTGACGCTTCTTGCCTGAGCATAATGTCCCTAGCACTCTGCCGCACCCCGACCACCCTCACCTGGCACCCTCCTTCACCTAATACCTCTCTCACATGTTATCTCCCTCACCTGATACGTCAACTGCTATCTCCCTCACCTGATGCCTCTCTCACCTGTTATCTCCCTCACATATTATCTCCCTCACCTATTATCTCCCTCACCTGATGCCTCTCTCATCTGTAATCAACCTCACCTGATACCTCCCCCACTTGACTCCTCCGGTACCCCCTGACTTCGCATCCTCCCTTATCTGACATCCCTCCAAATCTGCTAGCATCCCTAACCTGGCACCCTCTTTATCTTGCATCCTCACTTACCTGACCTGACATCCATAGTTTCACTCTCCTTCACCTAACATCTTCCTTCACCTGGCACCCTCTCCAACGTGGAACCCTCGTTCACCTGGCACGCCCTTCAACCTGGAACCTTCGTTCACCTGGCACCCTCTCCAACTTGGAACCCTCGTTCACCTGGCACCTTTTTTCACTTGAGACCATTATGAACAGTCAAGGTGTAATGTATCAATTTCTTGAAGTGTGTTTACATGAGATGAGGATGAATTATGTTACGTGGAATGTTGCCATCCCTCTGCCCTTCAAAGAAGGGAAGCTTTAACGTTGGAGAAGAGAGCTTGATCCATGGAACTTGTGCTACTCTCTCTTTCCATGAATCAAATGTTATTACCTCACGTTTCCCAATCTCTTTTTGACACCGTAGCGATCAGTGTTCTTTTGTCAATATTAAAATAATAATTCAAACAATGTGCATAAAAAAATTTTTTCGGGGGGGGGGGGGGGAGCGGGGAGATGAAGATAGGGAAAGAATGCGAAATTCAACAAATAACTGGAGGTGAGGGAGAGATATAGCGTGATGCACGGAAACGTTTTGCACACCAGGAGCTTTATCAAGACGATGTAAGAACAGAAAAACAGAGAGATATATAGTAGGTTAGGTTAGGTAAAATTCGTCAAGAAACAAGTGTTTCCCGACGCGGGTCTTAGTAAAATAACCTGCCGCAGGAGCTTTCGGTCATCTGACCGAGGCATTACTCTGGCTCACCAGTTCACCCCTTTAAAAATTAAGGTTATAATTATAACCAATCAAGGTTAATATATAGTATCGTGGGCAGTTGTAGTGTAGCCGGGGATGCACAAAATAGTTAATATACATTTGGTCTCGTAATCAGCTACTGATTCTTATTGCAGTGTGGCCAAGAACACATTTATTCCCTTCAGAGTGTCCTTAGCGCTTTGTTCGTCTGACATGGTCTCGTATATGTTGTCCTTAATGTAGTAACACAGTGGTCAGGCAGAAAGAGGCCCACTAATCGCCGAGGATGATTACAAAAATATCTTCTTGGTTAGTTGAATTAACTCTCCACTTCGGCTTGGATCAGTCTTATCTGGAAACCAATTTTTTTGTAGCGTTTGTAAGCGAGTGAAGAGCTTTTTGAGCTTCTTGATCGTATTTATCTCATAGTGCAATGGAATACGTGCGAGCTTATTTTTGAAAAAACGTCTGTCTTGTTGATAGTTTTATCTGATGTTTGACGCATGGTCACCTGCTCTCGGCGGAGGCAAAGGAAATCCGAGAGCTTTACCGGTTGGTCGGAAGCTTTAACCATTAATAAAAATAAAAATAATAATCATAATAATAATAATAATATCTTTATTTACTACAAGTACATGTACATGGTATACAGGCCTAACTGACATCAGTGACATACTAATGTATATAAAGCCGCTTGATATGCTCAGCATTTCGGGCAAGTTAGGTCAGTTTTGTACCAGGATGCGACCCACACCAGTCCACTAACACCCAGGTACCAATTTTACTGATGGGTGAACATAGACAACCGGTGTAAAGAAACACGCCCAATGTTTCAACCCTCGTTGGGAATCGAACCCAGACCCTCGCCGTGTGAAACGAGAGCTTTAGCCACCAGGCCTTATTAACGACTGCGAACACTGTTGTTCGACTTTTATTAGATGCAGTGGTTGACGCATCATCAAGAATATCTGAAAAAAAACACGGCAAAGATTATCGCCATCGGCCATAGTATAAAAATATGGATATTATCGGGTAATCAGGTACACTGTAAGATCCATGAAAAACCTTGAAACATCAGAATATGTCGTAATTTTTCAGAGGTTTTCCTACAAAACTGAAACACTGAAAAAAAAAAGATTCGAATATAAGAATGAAAATTTAATATAAGCTTTTCCCTGGCATTACAAGTAAGAACTCTTCTGTTATATTTCACTCTGGTACTTTTCCACATTTCCTCTTACGGGTATTCATGCGATTTCTTCCCATGTAAAACATTTCATAAAAAAAAAACATCGTTAGATAATGAATTTAACGTCTAATCCATAAACAGGCATAAGTATCTTTTAATTCTGTTGCTCAGTAAAATAAACATTAAAGAATTAATAGAAAATAAATTTGTACTCTACGGGATGTGTCTGGTACAATTAGTTACTACTCGCGGGGCCGTAAAATGTATATACAAAAAATTCAGGTAATTGGAGGGCATGGTCCAAGGCACAAGTGTTTAATGGATATTGTTCCGAGAATTTATGTGAGAGAGGTTTTGTGGATGCAGGTTTGTGATCCAACTAATGTAAGCTGTGACACGAGGAGCTGCAGCAGCCACAAGCACGGATTGATCCCTGGTATATGTTGATGCTCTCACGCTCATGGTCCATGTACCCTCTTGTATGCTGATGCTCTCACTCCCATGGTCCGTGTACCCTCTTGTATGCTGATGCTCTCACGCTCATGGTCCATGTACCCTCTTGTATGCTGATGCTCTCACGCTAATGGTCCATGTACCCTTTTGTATGCTGATGCTCTCACTCCCATGGTTCATGTACCCTCTTGTATGCTGATGCTCTCACGCTCATGGTCCATGTACCCTTTTGTATACTGATGCTCTTACTCCCATGGTCCATGTACCCTCTTGTATGCTGATGCTCTTACTCCCATGGTCCATGTACCCTTTTGTATACTGATGCTCTTACTCCCATGGTCCATGTACCCTCTTGTATACTGATGCTCTCACTCCCATGGTCCGTGTACCCTTTTGTATGTTGATGCTCTCACTCCCATGGTCCATGTAGCCTCTTGTATGCAAGACCATTTTTATGCTCATGATAATTCATCAATAACTCCAGATTCCGTAGTGTGTTGATTCATCAATATCCCCATAATGTGTCGTATGTTGATACGAATTCACCAGGCGTCCCCAGGTCCCTTCAGATGCTGACGGTGATTCATTAACATTTCAAGGTCTCGACTAGAGTCGATGTCAGTTCTTCAGTTTTTCCCTTCATGTTCCTCAGATGCTGCTGATGATTTATTAATATCCCCAGGTCTCTCCTAATGCTCATATTCCTTCAACAATGTCCTATATTCAATGAATTGTCTTCTTGTTAAAATGTTTTTATTTTCTCAGTCGGTCAAGGGTGTCCGCTGATAAACGGGGGGCAAGGATGAGGGTAGTTTCTTATCTCTTCTTCTTCCACCATGCAGCATGGGTACATGGGTGGTGTCCAGGGTCTTGTTCCACCATGCAGCATGGGTACATGGGTGGTGTCCAGTGTCTTGTTCCACCATGCAGTATGGATACATGGGCGATGTCCAGTGTCTTGTTCCACCATGCAGCATGGGTACATAGGTGGTGTCCAGTGTCTTGTTCCACCATGCAGTATGGATACATGGGCGGTGTCCAGTGTCTTGTTCCACCATGCAGCATGGGTACATGGGTGGTGTCCAGTGTCTTGTTCCACCATGCAGTATGGATACATGGGCGGTGTCCAGTGTCTTGTTCCACCTGGCGGTATGGATACATGGGCTTTGTGCTGCTGGTGTCTTATTCTGTATGATAGTTACACAGTGGCAACAATAACAAGCTACAGTATGTTTTCCCTGTCATGTTCCACTGCATAGAATGGAGTTCATACATAGTGCTGAAATATGTCAGCCTGAACTGGGAGACTTCAGCAGTGTCAGTCTGAACTGGGAGATTTCAGCAGTGTCAGCATGAACTGGGAGACTTCAGCAGTGTCAGCATGAACTGGGAGACTTAAGCAGTGTCAACCTGAACTGGGAGACTTAATTAGTGTCATCCTGAGTTGGGAGACTTCAGTGGTATCATCCTGAGCTGGGAGACTTCAGCAGTGTCAACCTGAGCTGTGAGACGTCAACAGTGTAAGGCTGAGCCTGGGAGATTTCTGTAGTGCCAGTCTGAGCTCGGAGACTCCAGTAGTGTCTGCCTGAACTTGGAGACTTCAGTAGTATCAACCTGAGCTGGGAGACTTCAGCAGTGTCAGCCTGAGCTGGGAGACTTCTGTGATGTCAGCCTGAGCTGGGAGACTTCTGTGATGTCAGCCTGAGCTGGGAGACTTCTGTGATGTCAGCCTGAGCTGGGAAACTTCAAAAAGGTAATGAGAATATCGTCAAATTATCCACAAAAATATTCTTCAATAGACGTAAACCGTATTCTTACTGCGACTTTTTATCAAGTAGTTTATAATATTCTGGAACACACACACTGTCGCTGGTTGGTTTATCTACGACACAATGCCGCTGCTTGGTTTTTCTATGCTACTGCCGCTGACTGGTTTATGTATGGCACACATTGACCCTGACTGGTTCCTCTATGACTCACACTGCTCCAGGCTGGTTTATCTATGGTACACAGTGCCTCTCTCTAGTTTATCTGTGGCATACACTGCCGCTCTCTGGTTTATCTATGGCACACACTGCTGCTCTCAGGTTTATCTATGGCATACATTATCGCTGGCTGGTGGATCTACTACTCGCATTGCTGCTGGCTGGTTTATCTAACACACACACATACACACACACACACACACACACATACACACACACACACACACACATACACACACACAAAGGTTTGCAACAAGACTAGTCCCAGAGCTAAGAGGTATGTCCTACGAGGAGAGGTTAAGGGAAATCAACCTGACGACACTGGAGGACAGGAGAGATAGGGGGGACATGATAACGACATACAAAATACTGAGAGGAATTGACAAGGTGGACAAAGACAGGATGTTCCAGAGATTGGACACAGTAACAAGGGGACACAGTTGGAAGCTGAAGACACAGATGAATCACAGGGATGTTAGGAAGTATTTCTTCAGCCACAGAGTAGTCATTAAGTGGAATAGTTTGGGAAGCGATGTAGTGGAGGCAGGATCCATACATAGCTTTAAGCAGAGGTATGATAAAGCTCACGGCTCAGGGAGTGACCTAGTAGCGATCAGTGAAGAGGCGGGGCCAGGAGCTCGGACTCGACCCCCGCAACCTCAACTAGGTGAGTGCAACTAGGTGAGTACACACACACATATACACACACACACACACACACACACACACACACACACACACACACACACACACACACACACACACACACACACACACACACACACACACACACTGTGTATGTTAGGCCCATACTGGAGTATGCAGCACCAGTCTGGAACCCACACCTAGTCAAGCACGTCAAGAAGTTAGAGAAAGTACAAAGGTTTGCAACAAGGCTAGTCCCAGAGGTCAGGGGAATGTCGTACGAAGAAAGGTTGAGGGAAATCGGACTGATGACACTGGAGGACAGAAGGGTCAGGGGATACATGATAACGACATACAAGATACTGCGGAGAATAGACAAGGTGGACAGAGATAGGATGTTCCATAGAGGGGACACAGAAACAAGGGGTCACAACTGGAAGCTGAGGACTCAGACGAGTCACAGGGACGTTAGGAAGTATTTCTTCAGTCATAGAGTCGTCAGGAAGTGGAATAGCCTAGCCAGTGAAGTAGTGGAGGCAGGAACCATACATAGTTTTAAGAAGAGGTATGACAAAGCTCAGGAAGCAGAGAGGGAGAGGACCTAGTAGCGATCAGTGAAGAGGCGGGGCCAGGAGCTGAGACTCGACCCCTGCAACCACAATTAGGTGAGTACAATTAGGTGAGTACACACACACACACACACACACACATGCTGCTGCTGGTTGGTTTATCTACCACACATATACCGACAGAGACAGAATGCATGAGAGATGCAACACAGCAACAAAGGGTCACAGTTGGAAGTTGAAGACTCAGATGAATCACAGGGATGTTAGGTAGCATTTCTTCAGTCACAGAGTAGTCAGGAAGTGGAATAGTCTGGGAAGTGATGTAGTGGAGGTATGATAAAGCTCGTGGAGCAGGAAGAGTGACCTAGTAGCGACCAGTGAAGAGGTGGGTCCAGGATCTGTGAATCGACTCCTGCAACCACAACTAGGTGAGTACACACACACACGTACACGCACACTGCTACTAGTTGGTTGGTCCACCAAACACACACACACACACACACACACACACTGCTGCTGGTTGGTTTATTTACCACACACACACAGACACACATACACACACATATACACACATATAGACACACACACACACACACACACACACACACACACACACACACACACACACACACACACACACACACACACACACACACACACACACACACTGCTGCTAGTTCTCTAGTCTAAAACACACACACACACACACACACACACACACACACATACCTGCTAGTTGGTTGATCTACCACACACACACACACACACACACACACACACACACTGCTGCTAGTTGGCTAGTCTAACACACACACACACACACACATACCTGCTAGTTGGTTGATCTACCACACACACACACACACACACACACACACACTGCTGCTAGTTGGCTAGTCTAACACACACACACACACATACCTGCTAGTTGGTTGATCTACCACACACACACACTCACCCCGCCACTGCCTGGTATTGCAGTTATCGACCAAGACGATATTCCTTCAAGGACAGTGCAATAAATAAAAATAAAAGCTTTTCAAAGAAAATCGCTCGAGAGGAAAGTCTTACACTGTCGTGTTCTCGGAAGAGCTGTGTAATTGCCAGTTATCTCAAAAACACATATTACTATATTTTTCATTTATTTTTTCGAAATGTTTTTGCAGTAAAACCTAAGCAATATTCCCTTGCGCAATTATTTATCAATGTCCCCCAAAAAGTTTGATTTATAAATATTTATCATCAAGAAGAAAATGTTATTCTGATTTTTATGAGGGAGAACTGATTCCAGATAATCGGAGAAAGGCAAGACGTGTGTTCTATTGGTATTCAAGGAGCTGGACTGCCAGACGAGAGGCGCGTGGGCCACTATCAGTGAGTAGAGTGTGGGACTACTAAAAACACGCATCACACACACACACACACACACACACACACACACACACACACACACACACACACACACACACACATAACACCGAGCACATCACCGGAGGCACACATCAACCAAATAACCGCTGCAGCATACGGGCGCCTGGCAAACCTGAGAATAGCGTTCCGATACCTTAATAAGGAATCGTTCAAGACACTGTACACTGTGTATGTTAGACCCATACTGGAGTATGCAGCACCAGTCTGGAACCCACACCTGGTCAAGCACGTCAAGAAGTTAGAGAAAGTACAAAGGTTTGCAACAAGGCTAGTCCCAGAGCTCAAGGGAATGTCGTACGAGGAAAGGTTAAGGGAAATCGGACTGACGACACTGGAGGACAGAAGGGTCAGGGGAGACATGATAACGACATACAAGATACTGCGGGGAATAGACAAGGTGGACAGAGATAGGATGTTCCAGAGAGGGGACACAGGGACAAGGGGTCACAACTGGAAGCTGAAGACTCAGACGAGTCACAGGGACGTTAGGAAGTATTTCTTCAGTCATAGAGTTGTAAGCAAGTGGAATAGCCTAGCAAGTGAAGTAGTGGAGGCAGGAACCATACATAGTTTTAAGAAGAGGTATGACAAAGCTCAGGAAGCAGAGAGAGAGAGGATCCAGTAGCGATCAGTGAAGAGGCGGGGCCAGGAGCTGAGTCTCGACCCCTGCAACCACAATTAGGTGAGTACAATTAGGTGAGTACACACACACACACACACACACACACACACACACACACACACACACACACACACACCGCCAAATGCAAAGTCATGAAGATCGGGGAAGGTCTAGAAGATCGCAGACAGAGTATAGGCTAGGTGGCCAAAGACTGCAAACCTCACTTAAGGAGAAAGATCTTGGGGTGAGTATAACACCGAGCACGTCTCCGGAAGAACACATCAACCAGATAACTGCTGCAGCATATGGGCGCCTGACAAACCTGAGAGTAGTTCCGATACCTTACTAAGGAATCTTTCAAGACACTGTACACCGTGTACCTCAGGCCCATACTGGTGTGTGCAGCATACTGAAGTATGCATTTTCTCTAATTTTTTGACGTGCTTGACCCACACCGGGTCAAGCACATCAAGAAATTTGAGAAAGTACAAAGATTTACAACAAGGCTAGTTCCAGAGCTCAGGGGAATGTCCTACGAAGAAAGGTTGAGGGAAATCGGACTGACGACACTGGAGGACAGAAGGATTAGGGGAGACATGATAACAACATACAAAATAATGCATGGAGTAGACAAGGTGGACAGAGACAGGTTGTTCCAGAGAGGGAACACAGAAACAAGGGGTCACAATTGGAAGCTGAAGACTCAGACGAGTCACAGGGATGTTAGGAAGCACTTCTTGAGTCAGAGTCGTCAGGAAGTGGAATAGCCTAACAAGTGATGTAGTGGAGGCAGGAACCATACATAGTTTTAAGAAGAGGTATGATAAAGCTCAGGAAGCAGAGAGAGAGAGAGAGGGCCTAGTAGCGATCAGTGAAGAAGCGGGGCCAGGAGCTGAGTCTCAACCCCTGTAACCACAATTTGGTGAGTACACACCAGCAGGCCTCTCCCAGGACTATTTGACACTGAGCCAAACGATATTACTATTGTTTTTATATCTTAACAACTGAACTTGAAATCAAGCAGCTGTATGCGAATGGAAATTTTCAGTTTCGGCTGTAGCTTTATAATAACATGGTATTAGTAAAGACATAATAATTGACTAATTATCTTAATTTATTCGTTAGTTAATTCGTGGATCAAACGGTTTCATAGATCATATCAGACAGTGACGTATTTTGAGAATCGTCAACAGCTGAAGGAACACTAGGATCGGGAGGACAAAACCACCTCCAGAGGAATAACAAACCTTTTTTGAGTTATTATGAATACTATATATCGGTGTGTGTGTGTGTGTGTGTGTGTGTGTGTGTGTGTGTGTGTGTGTGTGTGTGTGTGTGAGTGTGTGTGTGTGTGTGTGTGTGTGTGTGTGTGTGTGTGTCAGTTACCAGTTGTCTAGGGTACTTGTCTATAAACACTTTGTCTCTTGCTTGTAGTGTGTGTGTACTCACCTACATGTGCTTGAAGGGGTCGATTCATTGCTCCTGGCCACGCCTCTTCACTAGTCGATACTAA
The DNA here is from genome assembly GCF_038502225.1 of Cherax quadricarinatus. NCBI lineage: Eukaryota > Metazoa > Arthropoda > Malacostraca > Decapoda > Parastacidae > Cherax > Cherax quadricarinatus. Next base: position 2,383,683 of record NC_091307.1, read on the forward strand.
TTTATTTTCTCCCTGCAAAATGAGCTATGTATGGAACTTGCTTCCACTACTTCGCTCTCCAGATTATTCCGCTTTCTGACAACTCTAAGGTTAAAGAAATACTTCCTAACATTCCTATGACTCATCTGGGTTTTCAGCTTCCAATTGTTCTCCCTTGTTCCTGTATCCTATCATTGAAACATTGGAGCCCTGTCCACCTTGTCAATTCCTCTCAGTATTTTATACGATCTTATCATGTCCCCCTTATCCCTTCTGTCATCAGGTTGAGTTCCCTGAACCTCTTCTCGTAAGACATACTCATCAGTTCCGTGACTAATTGTGTTGCAAATTTTTGCACTTGTGTGTGTGTACTCACCTAATTGTACTCACCTAATTGTGGTTGCAGGGGTCGAGACTCACCTCCTGGCCCCGCCTCTTCACTGATCGCTACTAAGTCCTCTCTCTCTCTCTGCTTCCTGAGCTTTATCATACCTCGTCATTGAGCTATGTATGGTTCCTGCCTCCAGTGCATCACTTGCTAGACTATTCCACTTCCTGACAACTCTGTGACTGAAGAAGTACTTCCTAACATCCCTGTGACTCATCTGAGTCTTCAGCTTCCAATTGTGACCCCTTGTTTCTGTGTCCCCTCTCTGGAACCTCCAGTCTCTGTTCACCTTATCTATTCCACGCAGTATTTTGTATATCGTTATCATGTCTTCCCTGACCCTCCTGTCCTCCAGTGTCGTCAGTCCGATTTCCCTCAACCTTTCTTCGTAGGACAGTCCCCTGAGCTCTGGAACTAGCCTTGTTGCAAACCTTCGTACGTTCTCTAATTTCTTGACGTACTTGACCAGGTGTGGGTTCCAAACTGGTGCTGCATACTCCAGTATGGGCCTGACGTACACAGTGTACAGTGTCTTGAACGATTCCTTATTAAGGTATCGAAACGCTATTCTCAGGTGTGGCTGGCGCCCATATGTTGCAGCAGTTATCTGGTTGATGCGTGCCTCCGGTGACGTGCTCGGTGTTCTGGTCGCCCGAAGATTTTTCTCCTTGAGTGAGGTTTGCAGTCTTTGTCCACCTAGCTTATTCTATATCTGCGGTTTCATTGCCCTTCCCCAATCTTCATGCATTTGGCAGGGTTGAATTCTATACAAAGACATCTGAATGGATCCTCTTCTTGAGTCTGGCCTCGCTCAAAAACATCGATGGGCGGTTATTTTTCCTTCGTAAAACACAGGCAATTGCCTTCTACGATCTGCTGAGAGCTAAGAGGCCGGGCCAGGAACTGAGGCTCAACCCCTGCAACCACATACAGGTGAGTGAGCACACACACACACACACACACACACACACACACAAAGACGGGATGTTCCAGAGATGGGACACAGACACAAGAGGTCACAATTGGAAGTTGAAGACTCAGATGAATCAAAGGGATGTTAGGAAGTATTTCTTCAGTCATAGAGTAGTCAAGCTGTGGAATAGCCTAGAAAGTGAAGTAGTGGAGGCGGGAATCATACATAGTTTTAAGGCGAGGTATGATAAAGCTCATGGAGCAGGGAGAGAGTGGACCTAGTAGCAATCAGTGAAGAGGCAGGGCCAGGAGCTATGCCTCGACCCCTGCAACCACAAATAGGTGAGTACAAATAGGTGAGTACACACACACACACACACACACTAACAACTAACTAACAACCACGCACGCACGCACTATGAACAACAGTCAAAGTGTCTATTGATGAAAGCCTTTGACAACTGGCAACTAATACTAACGCGAGGGAACGTGCGCACATACGCGTTGAAAGCAAGCCGATTTGTTTTGATGAGAGTCATTTGCATTCGGTCATGCTTCCTGTCCATTGCTCGCAGTTATAGTCACTGTGTAAAAGACTGGTGATGATAAGGCCCAGAACAAATAGTAAATACTATGAAACTCTTTCTTTTGCAAATCTGAATTTATTCGGATTTGCAAGAGGAAGAATAAGACGTAATGTATAACAAGTTAAGGTAGTTTATTCGACAGAAAAGAGCACAGTGTCTCCTGACGCTGGTCAGGAGACCGAAATTATTTACAAACATTACCTCTCAGTTCACATCAGGATTCTAACCTGCAAACTAGGCGTCAGAGTACATAGTACGTTACTGGGGTCTGGCTGTGTGGATAAAGTACTGTAAACTCTGATGCCGAGCTTGCGGGTTCGAATCCTGCTGTGGACCTAAAAATCACTACATAACAGTGATTCACAGGAAAAATTGCTGATACCCTTTTGGGTATCGTCAGGACTATTTACGAAGGATTGACAACCTTGGTTCAGTAAATTACATGAATATTGCCAATTCAGACTTTAACAACAGTCGTTTTAAATTCAAAATTAAGTGATTCCAGTGGAACTGAATTAAATTATCGAGGTGAAAAAATTTATGGTCGAGTTCAGGAAAAGAAAAATGTTGAGAGTAATACCATACATCCATTTAAAAATTAGTTGGGTAAATATTTGTCAACAGATTCTCAATTTACATAACAGCTACTTAAAGCTTTCAATAAACAATAATGATTGGTTTGTGTCTCTGTTAAACGACACAGTTTGATGAACAAGCTTTTACTGGGACAACGTTTCAATCATTGTAGAGCTTTGCCAATGACTTTACCAAATCACTGTCATACCTTGATAAAGCTCTACACAGAGCGAAAAGTGGTCCCAATAAAAGCTTGTCCGGTTAACTGTGTCTTATTTATATGTGATGGCAGTACGCCATTTGGAGCTGCCATGTAGATGCTGTTGGATTTCGTTTATAAACCGTCATAAAACATATTAAAAACCTCGCATGATTTACCTTTGTGGTCGAGTCTGCTCCACCTGTTGCCCTTCTTTCATAAAACATTGAGAGGTGAATTTGTTTTTTACTTAAATGGAATACAGAGACTCGAGCGTTAGATTTAAAACTTATATTAATCCTCCTGACAGAGAGGTTAGCGGATTCAAGAGGCTTTCGCTGAGTGGTGCGCTAGTCGGCTCCACCATCGTGGTTGGTCATCCCTACGATCCTATTAGTCAGAAATTAATATACAACTGCCTGCCGGACTGACCATTAAACTAAGAGATTGTGTGTGTGTGTGTGTGTGTGTGTGTGTGTGTGTGTGTGTGTGTGTGTGTGTGTGTGTGTGTGTGTGTGTACTCACCTATTTGTGGTTGCAGGGGTCGAGTCCTAGCTCCTGGCCCCGCCTCTTCACCGGTTGCTACTAGACCCTCTCTCTCCCCGCTCCATGAGCTTTATCAAACCTCGTCTTAAAACTGTGTATGGTTCCTGCCTCCACTACGTCATTTTCTAGGCTATTCCACTGCCTTACAACTCTATGACTGAAGAAATACTTCCTACTATCTCTCTGACTCATTTGTGTCTTCAACTTCCAATTGTGGCCTCTTGTTTCTGTGTCCCCTCCCTGGAACATCCTGTCCTTGTCCACCTTGTCTATTCCACGCAGTATTTTATATGTCGTTATCATGTCTCCCCTGACCCTCCTGTCCTCCAGTGTCGTCAGGCCGATTTCCCTTAATCTTTCTTCATAGGACATTCCCCTTAGCTCTGGAACTAACCTTGTTGCAAACCTTTGTACTTTCTCTAGTTTCTTGACGTGCTTTATCAAGTGCGGGTTCCAAACAGGTGCTGCATACTCCAGTATGGGCCTGACATACACGGTGTACAGTGTCTTGAATGATTCCTTACTAAGGTGTCGGAATGCTGTTCTCAGGTTTGCCAGGCGCCCATATGCTGCAGCAGTTATCTGATTGATGTGTGCTTCCGGAGACATGCTCGGTGTTATACTCACCCCAAGATCTTTCTCCTTGAGTGAGGTTTGCAGTCTTTGGCCACCTAGCCTATACTCTGTCTGTGGTCTTCTGTGCCCTTCCCCTATCTTCATGACTTTGCATTTGGCAGGATTAAATTCGAGAAGCCATTTGCTGGACCAGGTGTCCAGTCTGTCCAGGTCTCTTTGAAGTCCTGCCTGGTCCTCATCAGATTTAATTCTCCTCATTAACTTCACATCATCTGCAAACAGGGACACTTCTGAGTCTAACCCTTCCGTCATGTCGTTCACATATACCAAAAATAGCACTGGTCCTAGGACCGACCCCTGTGGGACCCCGCTCGTCACAGGTGCCCACTGTGATACATCATTACGTACCATGACTCGTTGTTGCCTCCCTGTCAGGTATTCTCTGATCCATTGCAGTGCCCTTCCTGTTATATGCGCCTGATGCTCTAGCTTCTGCACTAATCTCTTGTGAGGAACTGTGTCAAAGGCCTTCTTGCAGTCCAAGAAGATGCAATCAACCCACCCCTCTCTCCTGTGTGTGTGTGTGTGTGTGTGTGTGTGTGTGTCTGTCTGTGCGTGTGTGTGTGTGTCTGTGTGTGTGTGTGTGTGTGTGTGTGTGTGTGTGTGTGTGTGTGTGTGTGTGTACTCACCTATTTGTACTCACCTATTTGTGGTTGCAGGGGTCGAGTCCTAGCTCCTGGCCCCGCCTCTTCACCGGTTGCTACTAGGCCCTCTCTCTCCCCGCTCCATGAGCTTTATCAAACCTCGTCTTAAAACTGTGTATGGTTCCTGCCTCCACTACGTCATTTTCTAGGCTATTCCACTGCCTTACAACTCTATGACTGAAGAAATACTTCCTAATATCTCTCTGACTCATTTGTGTCTTCAACTTCCAATTGTGGCCTCTTGTTTCTGTGTCCCCTCCCTGGAACATCCTGTCCTTGTCCACCTTGTCTATTCCACGCAGTATTTTATATGTCGTTATCATGTCTCCCCTGACCCTCCTGTCCTCCAGTGTCGTCAGGCCGATTTCCCTTAATCTTTCTTCATAGGACATTCCCCTTAGCTCTGGAACTAACCTTGTTGCAGACCTTTGTACTTTCTCTAGTTTCTTGACGTGCTTTATCAAGTGCGGGTTCCAAACAGGTGCTGCATACTCCAGTATGGGCCTGACATACACGGTGTACAGTGTCTTGAATGATTCCTTACTAAGGTATCGGAATGCTGTGTGTGTGTGTGTGTGTGTGTGTGTGTGTGTGTGTGTGTACTCACCTAGTTGAGGTTGCGGGGGACGAGTCCGAGCTCCTGGCCCCGCCTCTTCACTGATCGCTACTAGGTCACTCTCCCTGAGCCGTGAGCTTTATCGTACCTCTGCTTAAAGCTATGTATGGATCCTGCCTCCACTACATCGCTTCCCAAACTATTCCACTTACTGACTACTCTGTGGCTGAAGAAATACTTCCTAACATCCCTGTGATTCATCTGTGTCTTTAGCTTCCAACTGTGTCCCCTTGTTACTGTGTCCAATCTCTGGAACATCCTGTTTTTGTCCACCTTGTCAATTCCTCTCAGTATTTTGTATGTCGTTATCATGTCCCCCCTATCTCTCCTGTCCTCCAGTGTCGTCAGGTTGATTTCCCTTAACCTCTCCTCGTAGGACATACCTCTTAGCTCTGGGACTAGTCTTGTTGCAAACCTTTGCACTTTCTCTAGTTTCTTTACGTGCTTGGCTAGGTGTGGGTTCCAAACTGGTGCCGCATACTCCAATATGGGCCTAACGTATACGGTGTACAGGGTCCTGAACGATTCCTTATTAAGATGTCGGAATGCTGTTCTGAGGTTTGCTAGGCGCCCATATGCTGCAGCAGTTATTTGGTTGATGTGCGCTTCAGGAGATGTGCCTGGTGTTATACTCACCCCAAGATCTTTTTCCTTGAGTGAGGTTTGTAGTCTCTGACCCCCTAGACTGTACTCCGTCTGCGGCCTTCTTTGCCCTTCCCCAATCTTCATGACTTTGCACTTGGTGGGATTGAACTCCAGGAGCCAATTGCTGGACCAGTTCTGCAGCCTGTCCAGATCCCTTTGTAGTTCTGCCTGGTCTTCGATCGAGTGTATTCTTCTCATCAACTTCACGTCATCTGCAAACAGGGACACCTCAGAGTCTATTCCTTCCGTCATGTCGTTCACAAATACCAGAAACAGCACTGGTCCTAGGACTGACCCCTGCGGGACCCCGCTGGTCACAGGTGCCCACTCTGACACCTCGCCACGTACCATGACTCGCTGCTGTCTTCCTGACAAGTATTCCCTGATCCATTGTAGTGCCTTCCCTGTTATCCCTGCTTGGTCCTCCAGTTTTTGCACCAATCTCTTGTGTGGAACTGTGTCAAACGCCTTCTTGCAGTCCAAGAAAATGCAATCCACCCACCCCTCTCTCTCTTGTCTTACTGCTGTCACCATGTCATAGAACTCCAGTAGGTTTGTGACACAGGATTTCCCGTCCCTGAAACCATGCTGGCTGCTGTTGATGAGATCATTCCTTTCTAGGTGTTCCACCACTCTTCTCCTGATAATCTTCTCCATGATTTTGCATACTATACATGTCACTGTGTGTGTGTGCGTCTGTGTGTGCGTCTGTGTGTGTGTGTGTGTGTGTGTGTGTGTGTGTGTGTGTGTGTGTGTGTGTACTCACCTAATTGTACTCACCTAATTGTGGTTGCAGGGGTCGAGACTCAGCTCCTGGCCCCGCCTCTTCACTGATCGCTACTGGATCCTCTCTCTCTCTGCTTCCTGAGCTTTGTCATACCTCTTCTTAAAACTATGTATGGTTCCTGCCTCCACTACTTCACTTGCTAGGCTATTCCACTTGCTGACAACTCTATGACTGAAGAAATACTTCCTAACGTCCCTGTGACTCGTCTGAGTCTTCAGCTTCCAGTTGTGACCCCTTGTGTGTGTGTGTGTGTGTGTGTGTATGTGTGTCTGTGTGTGTGTGTGTGTCTGTGTGTGTGTGTGTGTGTGTACTCACCTAATTGTGGCTGCAGGAGTAGAGACTCAGCTCCTGGCCCCGCCTCTTCACTGAACACTACTAGGTCCTCTCTTTGCTTCCCGAGCTTTATCATACCTCGTCTTAATTAAAGCTATGTATGGTTCCTGCTTCCACTACATTACTTGCTAGACTATTCCACTTCCTGACTACTTTATGACTGAAGAAATACTTCCTAACATCCCCTTGACTCATCTGAGTCTTCAACTTCCAAGTGTGACCCATTGTTTCTGTGTCCCATCTCTGGAACATCCTGTCTCTGTCCACCTTGTCTATTCCATGCAGTATATTGTATGTCGTTAACACGTCTCCTCTAACTCTCCTGTCCTCCAGTGTCGTCAGGCCGATTTCCCTTAACCTTTTTTCGTAGGACATTCCCCTTAGCTCTGGAACTAACCTTGTCGCAAACCTTTGCACTTTCTCTAATTTCTTGACGTGCTTGATCAAGTGTGGGTTCCAAACTGGTGCTGCATACTCCAGTATGGGCCTGACGTACCCGGTGTACAGTCTTGAACGATTCCTTACTAAGGTGTCGGAACGCTATTCCCAGGTTTGCCAGGCGCCCATATGCTGCAGCAGTTATCTGTTTGATGTGTGCTTCCGGAAACGTGCTCTATGTTATACTCATCCCGAGGTCTTTCTCCTTGAGCGAGGTTTGAAGTCTTTGGCTACCTAGCCTATACTCTGTTTGCAGTCTTCTTTGCCCTTCCCCGATCTTCATGACTTTACATATGGCGGGGTTAAATTCGAGAAGCCAGTTGCTGGACGAGGTGTGTGTGTGTGTGTGCTCACGTATTTGTTGTTGCAGGGGTCGAGACTCAGCTCCTGGCCCCGAGATTCATCTCCTGTGTGTGTGTATGTGAAGAAAGGGAAATGCTTTCGTTTAACAATGTGTTTGTAGGGTTGTGAAGTGTACTGAATTGCCTGGGAGGCATCAATTACCATTCCTTGTGTTGGGTAGTTATCATCCCCCCTTCTTCCGTGTTGGATTGGCTGGGGCTGGGAGGTCGGTTATCACTTCTTTTGTTGGATTGTCTAGGTCTTGGGAGTTAGTTATCACCCTTCGTGTTGGGCTTGCTGGGGAGGGAGCATCAGCTACCAGCTCTCTTGTTGGACTGGCTGGGGAGACAATTACCACCCTTCGTGTGCCCTTGGCTAGGAATACTGTCTTGCTATAATGTCCCTGGTGAGGCTAATCAAGAGATTTTGCGCTTGGTGAGATATACAATCAGAGAGCACCGACTCGTTTTATGTAGGGAAACGGAGCGTGTTGTGCTCTCCTCCGGAGGTGGAGGTGCTGGCAGGGGCGTAGGCGGTAGTAGAGATGGAGGCAAGGGAGATGAAGTCAGGGTCTCAGGGAGAGCAGTGCAGGCAACAAGTTCGGCCTCCATCGAAATGCTAAGGAAGTAGCTGGCAGCTGCTTCAGATGAACTCTGCACCAATAGATCTCATGCGACGCGCTCTCTCTCTCTCTCCTCTCTCTCTCTCTCTCTCTCTCTCTCTCTCTCTCTCTCTCTCTCTCTCTCTATCTCTCTCTCTCTCTCTCTCTCTCTCTCTCTCTCTCTCTCTCTTTCTCTCGCTCTCTCTCTCTTTTTCTCTCCTCCCTGGGATCTATACTTGAGAGGGTCTTCTTGGAGGTCGGGAAGAGTATAAAAATCGATAATACTCTCTCCGAGGTGCTCTTATAAGTCGCAACGAGTTTTAAAACAGCAATGTAACACGTGTTTGTGCACCTACATATAAATGCAGCATTAATTATCATAGGAAGATTAGATACCTTTCGGTCGCCGCTGAGATCTACTTAGGCGTGTGAGTTGCCTGGGAAGTGGGAGTGAATTACTGGGGGTGTTTCTGTGAGTTGGATGACTGTATGAGAGGTTCACAAGTGCAATGGAAGGGTGTACAAGGATGTAAATGCTTTGAAGGCGTGGGAGAAAATGAACAGAAATCCCATAAGCTAGAGCTTAACTCCATGAAACACAGCTAGTTTAGTACTTAATTATTTTCCTTGACTGCAGACTCTTCAAATATAGATAGGTAAACGAGGAACAGGTCTAAAATCTTGAGTTTTATCTCAAACACAGCTAGGAACACTGAGCAGCAGATCCAAGGAACCCGACAATGTATTGTCATGGACAGTGAAAGAAGTTACAAAAGTACTGAGCGATCCACTAGCAGGAGGCCACTTAAAACAGGACGTCTACCGAGAAGCTGGAAAATTTTCAATGGCTTCCCAAATTCCTAGCCAGAAGATAGCCAATTACCTTTAATCTATATTATGATATGCCTGGCTTGTATACACTAATGTGTATGCAGGCCAAGAACACTTGAAGAGGGGCAGATTGAAAATGGCATCTAGCCAGTCTGATAATTTCGGGAGTACGTCTGAGACCAGTGAACCTAAGAATTGCCTTCAGACACCTATGTAAAGAATCAAGTCATTCGTAGAATATGTTGCAGCGTCTTGGAACTCACATCCGATAAAGCATATCCAGACCTAGAATATGTGCAGAAGCTTACTACAAGAATAATTCATAAACTAAGAGAACCCTCCTATGAGGAGAGCCAACTGGAACTGAACTTGACAAACTGAGAAGACAGAACAACCAGGGGCGACAAAATCACAACGAAGACGGTAAATATTTTGACAGTGAGTAAAGACTCTGGTTGAAGGCGAGGACCAGGGACATGAAAGTGTAAATGGAAACTAAATACTTGAACAAGATTCTTAAACGTTAGAAACTATTTCTGCAGTCACTTGGTAGTTAGGTAGCGGAGCAGCCAGGCTGCGTTAGTGGTTAGAGGCAGACTTGTAAGTGCCCTCAGATGTAGGTATGGTAGAATCCAAGAAGATGGGAATCTCTAGAGCAGACTGCTTGTAACTAAAAGGCGGAGCGGGCACACACGCAGACACAGACACACACACACACACGTATAGGCTAGGTGGCCAAAGACTGCAAACCTCACTCAAGGAGAAAGATCTTGGGGTGAGTATAACACCGAGCATGTCTCCGGAAGCACACATCAATCAGATAACTGCTGCAGCATATGGGCGCCTGGCAAACCTGAGAACAGCATTCCGACACCTTAGTAAGGAATCATTCAAGACACTGTACACCGTGTATGTCAGGCCCATACTGGAGTATGCAGCACCTGTTTGGAACCCGCACTTGATAAAGCACGTCAAGAAACTAGAGAAAGTACAAAGGTTTGCAACAAGGTTAGTTCCAGAGCTAAGGGGAATGTCCTATGAAGAAAGATTAAGGGAAATCGGCCTGACGACACTGGAGGACAGGAGGGTCAGGGGAGACATGATAACGACATATAAAATACTGCGTGGAATAGACAAGGTGGACAAGGACAGGATGTTCCAGGGAGGGGACACAGAAACAAGAGGCCACAATTGGAAGTTGAAGACACAAATGAGTCAGAGAGATAGTAGGAAGTATTTCTTCAGTCATAGAGTTGTAAGGCAGTGGAATAGCCTAGAAAATGACGTAGTGGAGGCAGGAACCATACACAGTTTTAAGACGAGGTTTGATAAAGCTCATGGAGCGGGGAGAGAGAGGGTCTAGTAGCAACCGGTGAAGAGGCGGGGCCAGGAGCTAGGACTCGACCCCTGCAACCACAAATAGGTGAGTACAAATAGGTGAGTACACACACACACACACACACACACACACACACACACACACACACACACACACACACACACACACACTCACACACACACACACACATACACACACACACACACACAGGGAAGAGGCAGGGCCAGGAGCTATGAATCGACCCCTGCAACCACAAGTAGGTGAGTATACACACACACACATACACACACCAGACAACATCTCCCCGTGGGTTCTTGGAGAAGGAGCAGAGATGCTGTGCATGCCCCTAACCACAATCTTCAACACATCCCTTGAAACTGGGCAACCACCTGAGATATGGAAGACGGCAAATGTAGTCCCCATATTTAAGAAAGGAGACAGAAACGAGGCACTAAACTACAGACCTGTGTCTCTGACATGTATAGTATACAAAGTCATGGAGAAGATTATCAGGAGGAGAGTGGTGGAACACCTGGAACGGAACAAGATTATAAATGAAAACCAGCATGGATTCATGGAAGGCAAATGCTGTGTCACAAACCTTCTGGAGTTTTATGACAAGGTAACAGAAGTAAGACACGAGAGAGAGAGGTGGGTTGATTGCATTTTCCTGGACTGCAGGAAGGCCTTTGACAGAGTTCCTCACAAAAGATTAGTGCAGAAGCTGGAGGATCAGGCGCATATAACAGGGAGGGCACTGCAATGGATCGGGGAATACCTGACAGGGAGGCAACAATGAGTCATGGTACGTGAAGAGGTATCACAGAGGGCGCCTGTGACGAGCGGGGTCCCACAGGGGTCAGTTCTAGGACCAGTGCTATTTTTGATATATGCGAACGACATGATGAAAGGAATAGACTCTGAAGTGTTCCTATTCGCAAATGATTTGAAGCTGATGAGAAGAATTAAATCGGATGAGGATGAGGCAGGACTGCAGAGACCTGGACAGGCTAGACACGGGGACCAGAAACTGGCTTCTCGAATTCAACCCTGCCAAATGCAAAGTCATGAAGATTGGGGAGGGGCAAAGAAGACCGCAGACAGAGTATAGGCTAGGTGGACAAAGACTACAGACCTTACTCAGGGAGAAAGATCTTGGAGTGACCATAACACCGATCACGTCACCGGAGGCACATATCAACCAAATAACTGCGGCAGCATACGGACGCCTGGCAAACCTGAGAATAGCGTTCCGATACCTTAATAAGGAATCGTTCAAAACACTGTACACTGTGTATGTCAGGCCCATACTGGAGTATGCAGCACCAGTCTGGAACCCACACCTGGTCAAGCACGTCAAGAAATTAGAGAAAATACAAAGGTTTGCAACAAGGCTAGTTCCAGAGCTCAGGGCAATGTCGTACGAGGAAAGGCTGCGGGAAATCGGACTGACGACACTGGAAGACAGAAGGGTCAGGGGAGACATGATAACGACATACAAGATACTGCGGGGAATAGACAAGGTGGATAGAGACAGAATGTTCCAGAGAGGGGACACAGAAACAAGGGGTTACAATTGGAAGCCGAAGACTCAGACGAGTCACAGAGACGTTAGGAAGTATTTTTTCAGTCATAGAGTCGTCAGGAAGTGGAATAGCCTAGCAAGTGAAGTAGTGGAGGCAAGAGCCATACATAGTTTTAAGAAGAGGTATGACAAAGCTCAGG